>NC_091047.1:16654790-16957280 GCF_963966145.1 Tenebrio molitor
GACTTATGTGCACGACATTTGGAACAAATACGCTTTGAAAAAAGAGTTTTATGGTTGTGGATATGTAACACATTTTCGGGTCATTTCCATAAGGTGCTTGAACACGAAGATTCGATTTACAGCAAATGACCTCGTACCACTTGATTGGACTCTACTCCACACCATGGTTGCAGCTGTTGCGACTTATGTTATCATTCTTATACAATTCAAAATTTAAAACTGTTAGAGCAACTAGTCCACCTGATGAAAAAATCACTAGTCATGCGCAGGTTTTCATTGATCTATTCTTAAACAAATATTCCACCAATATGTCCAATAAACTGTGACCTCTGCATACTATAATGTGCTCTACCATACTCTCCTCAATTCCAATTTGGCTAAAATATATTTACAAACTCTTGGGTGTTATCCAGTTTTCCGATAAACCGTCACAGAAGAAATCTGTCTTGATCATCCCATATATGTGGCCTCTTACCTTATATTTATTTTACTCTTACGTCATAATTTGGGCAGTACTATCGTTGAAAAGTCAGGAATATACAGTGTTCACCAGTATCATAAAATACTGCGACTCTCTTGGAATAATAGCATCTTTCTTGAATATGTTCACAAACTGTTTTGTATTTTACCAACGTACTCCACGCCTCACGCTCTTATTGTCTCAACTGTGTAAGTGTGGTGGTACCGAAAAACAATTGAATAACTGGATTAAAGTGTATTTCATGATCCTAGTATTCACCATTCTAACATTTACTCAATTTAACATTTTTGACATATCACCAGCTATCCAGTTGTCGTATAATATTCCAATAATAATCAACATCTTTGAATTATTGTTTGTTGGAGACATACTAAGCACTCTACACCAAAAATTTCATGTGATTAATCAGGAACTGGTTAATGAAGTTGCAGTGATCGACAAATTCCCACAGACAATTGCCCAACGCATTTGCCAGGTTCAAAAATTATCGAACAGACACCATATACTCGTCGATTTGGCTAAAGAAGCCAATGAATTGTTCAGTACCACAACACTGGCGGCCATGGTCACTTTGTTCGCTACCGTCATAGACAGTATTTATTTTAATCTCTACTTATATGCAAATTACAACGCAAATTTTGTAAACATGTTCTTGTTTTTTAACATTATCTGGCTTGCTGCTCAAGTTTCTTGGTTTTATGTGTTACTCAAAATTTGGAGTGATATTCAAGACGAGGTAAAAAAAAAATAAGTGTTTTGAATAGTTTTTATTTACAGTATTTTACAGGCCAACAGTACAATTCTTTATGTGCACGATGTTTGGAACAAGTACATGCTGAAGAAAAAATCTGTGTGGCAAGTGCGACAGTTACAGATTATCGCTGTCAGGTGTGTGAACTCTAGACTTCAATTTACGGCCAAAAAATTCATACCATTAGACTGGACTCTATGCCATACGATGATTGCAGCAGTTGTGACTTACGTCATAATATTGATACAGTTCAAAATTTAATTTATTTTGTCCATTAATCATTTAACTTCTTTTAAAAATAAAAAATATGTGTTACAAGTTAACAATGTATGTTTGAAAGTAAAGTTGTCGTTGACTGAGTACTAATAAGTAATAACTATAAAAATATGTGTTAGGAAAATTACCGAAAAGTATTAATAACTGTGCTGACTGCAAACTTTTTTCCTTCCTCAATCAAAAATGTTTCGAAATGTGTGACAATGGACCTTTACAAATAAGGATGGTCTTTGTTTCACAGTGACGTCACTGCGCAAAGGAATTCTGCGTCCTGAGAGACACACACCAAAGAATCAAAGATGTTGACAGCTATAGGTGATGTTGACAATCATAATCATATCGGATCATATGATTGCTTCTATTCGGAGCTTAAGTTTTTGCAATTGTTTACATACAGAGTTAATGCTACACTAATGAGTCACGAAACATAAAAAATTGCAAAAAGATGGATTCATAAAATGCATTTTGCATTCACAGTCTTGTTCGTTTCATCCACGTTCGTCCACATAATCTTCCGCGAAAAATGTATATCGCTTGGGTTCGTCACTTGAGACAAAACCCTTTCGTTTGCTTTCGATCAAAAAATATATAATAGTAGTTTATTTAACGAGTTCGTGTGTAATTTGAGCTTTTTTTGGCATGAGTGGGCCAGTCGAGTGAAACGAGAGTTTTAAAGGTCCACGACTGCCAAAAAAAGCCCAAATTACACAAGAACGAGTTGAATACAACATTTTTTTGTTCGACGGGCCCCCCAAAGGCTCCAAATCGCTGAAAATCTTTAAAATTAGCTTGACGTTTCGTTTTGACAAGTTGTCAAATTTATCAAAATCCGTTCACACAGGAGAAAAGTCTCAAATTCTGACAGTGTCGAACAAAAATAGTGTTTATTCGGAATCGTATTGTAATATACACATTCCTAACTTTATACGAGGGCGGAAAGTTAACCATTTCTTTTTATCTTTACTTCCCTCTCTGTTATAAGGTTTTTCCAGTGGCGTACTTAGTGAAAGTCGAAAAACAGTAGAAATGAAACTTTATCATAGAATTGTTTATTTGCTAAAAATGTAATGATTCCGAATAAAATAGTATACAAACCTCGGTGGGAATGTGTTTCATTCCTGTCTCGATTTGTTCACCTTGGCTACGCCTTGGTAAACTATCTTAGCTCTCGACAGGAATGAAACACTTTCCACCTCAGTATGTAATCTACTATTGCAGTGAGATATTTTGGAAAGTTTCCTAACTTTTCATTCACATGATTGCTTGTAATTTTAATAGTTATTTCTATATCAAGGATGCGAAATCGTTCTTTGACGTACCGAGAGAAAAATTGTCATCGAGAAGTTAAGACAATCTCAAGGTCGTCAAAGGATTTCGCAGCCACGGTGTACACAACATTTTGTGTGCAACCGAAAATTTGTAATTATAAAATGAACACGTAAAATTTCCTTCGCTGTCAATGAAAATAAAATCGGCTTACATGTCGCCACATCGCTACAGAAACGACACAAATAAAACAATTCATTTTGAAAAAATTTGTAGAAAATTACAATTTTTCAGTTCCGTGTACCTACTCATCCAGAGTTAAAGAATGTTATAAATTGTGCAGTGTCGCATTTGAAAGCTGAAAAATCGAAACGGCAATATGAAAAACGTTACGGTAACTTTAGACGTTTAGAGACTGGTGTAACAAGAAGAATGTGAAAATGGTGTCGGAAAACGTTGTATTGGCTTACTTACTGGAATTTATTTATTGTGGAAGGTAAATGTTATGTTGTGATAAGTAGCATCATCCGCCCCTTTTCAGGTTATTTTACGTTAAGGAAAACTGGTAGTACAAATGCGCTTCGCTACCAACTTTTCATGGCGTCGTTAGTAGCTCGGTTAGTAGTATGTATACTCCGTACTCTGATAGATTGCACGTTTTTTGACAGAAGACAGACACAGAAACTGGTTTGGCGGGAATTAATCTACAGGGATACAACGGTTTTCTACATAACGTGAAACAATTGAGATGGAGAGTTTAGTATTTTTCACTGCTTTATGTTTTGGAACTAGAATTTAAAAACGTGCAATATATCCGTACGGAGTATACCTACATTGCAACACTACCCTCCCTCACAGCCCCCATTGGTTAACCGTTCCCGCCGACACCACACCATCGAGAGAGTGCCAACCGACGGCTACAAAAGATCAACACTCAGCCAGCATTTTCGCAGGGACTCAGCTCCTCTAACCTCCCTCCTAGATACACTGCTTATTTTTTGTGACTTGTATTTAGTTAGTTAGTTTGCTAGAAATAAACACCGATTACATTGAACCCCAACATGCTTACTTTTACGGTCGTCGTCAAGGCAACGGCTGCGAAATTGAATTTCGCGGCCTGTTCTCGGTACGCGAAGTGCTCATTTCGCGTACGGTTGCACACAAAATAACTTCAACGAGTAAACCAACACAAAGCAATGGGAATACGGTTTGGCGGTCAACTGTTGTTTCACAAGGCGTAGATCTACTGCGCATATTTTCCATCTTTTATAATTCCATTTCAACAATTCCCAAAAATAAAGTGACAACAACGGTCCAGTTTGGATTATCATATTGCTAATCATATTTTAAAGGTTAATTATTATTGAATTTTTTTAATAAACAACTGTCAAAAAAACGTTGTCATGTTGGTAAGAGCCACACAGTGATTTTCATATACAGGGTTATTCTAAATGATTGTAGTCGAAGTAGGCCATGCCCATGTTATTACATTTTTGCCGCTTTCATGTGAACTGTCAGTTTTGTCGCTGTCACTGTCATTTTTTAGATGAAAAGTGCGATGATGAGATTTTTATTTATTTTTATTAAATTAACGATTGAATCCAGAAATATTGAGTTGCACCCAATTTAACTCCCGTGTGTACTCACTTATTCACATCACTTTGATGTTTTTTTATGTGGAGCGGCAACCAGAAATTTTACATTGAGTTTTCACGCCAACTTCGACTACAATCATTTAGAATAACCCTGTATTATACAACTAGAGAATTGAAAATTCTCGATTATACGAGACGTGTTGCCCGGAAACACCACGAGATCGTAGATCGAGTGGTGTTTCCGGCAACACGTCGAGTAATCGAGAATTTTCCATCCTCGAGTTGTATACGGGTAGACTAACGGGTCTATTTTGTAACTCTCAACGATCATCATTACTAAAGGATCCCTCGTTAGTTAGTGATTAATCGGAATATAGTGATCAAATGGTATTTTGTAAGTTTTGCTTCTCGCTAAATAACGTAAATTGACATCAGCTGTCACCGTTAAATAGTTTATGCATTTTTACTATCCACTATATTTCGTTCGTGTTGATTTGTCTTTATTAAAACTTGCTTTTGCGAGTTTTTCTAGCGATGAACAGAGACATATTGATACAAGTAGTGGCAGAATTGGAAAAGAGTTCTTATAAACTATTATTAACTGATCGGTACAAGACATAAAGATCGTGATCGATTGTTAAATCAATATTTAAGAGATGTAACTGATCCGTTCTTTACAACAAAAGAAAATTTCAGAAAACACTAGCGACTTAGTAGGAAGGCTGGACAAGATTTGTTTTTAGAAATTTTACCTTACGTAGATAACGGCAGACTCAAAAAATTCCTGCTATTATAAAATTTGTGTTAGCCCTGAGTTTTATGGCTCACGCCAGCTACCAAAAGCTTGTAGGAAGCAATAAGCAATATCTCAATCCACAGTCTTTATGAAATTTTACAAATAATTTTACAATAATGGTAAAACACTTGCTCCTTTTTTTTTTGTTTTTACTTTTATTACATATTTTTATTATTCCTGAAGAACCTATTGTTTTCTAATTCGTCAACATAGAGCTGATACTGTTACTGAGTCGTTGAACGATTAATCACTGTTGGGTGGTGATATTAGCCGTTCAAATGATATAGTCGTCTTTGTATAACTACTTAAAAACTTTATTGTATGACAAAATGTTGATGTACAAGTGTTAAGTACCAAGGATGGTGGTAGACTCTGGTTTTTACCGCTATATCTCGACTTAAATAAGGGTGGGTGATTTCACCCCTCTCACAAAGAAAGTAGGCAGGACTACCTGCTACAGTACCTCTTTCTAACAATAACGTTCAAAATTACATTATTTTGTACATATACCGCCCCCCTTGAAGGCACGGACTTCAAAAATATTGAAATTAGCAAAGATCGAACATGGTTATTAGAAAAAGGATTGTTACATAATAAACATGACAAAAAACATTAAAAAATACAAACATTGAAGTCAATTGTTAAAAAAGGGTTAATGCATAATTATAACAAATATTTACACGATACAAACATAGTCTATTCATTCACTGGCAGAACGCACACCTTTCGCGTGGCTCTTTTGAAGATGCCATTGACAGTCTTTACGGACACTACGCGCACAACACCGTCACTTCCGGGATGAAGTTCTACGATGCGTCCCAATTTCCATTGTAGTGGCGGCGTGTTGTCCTCAACTAGAATCACCATGGAACCAACTTCCAAGGCGGGGGTGGACGGTCTGGAACCGGAACCACGGAGCTGCTTGGAACGATTGATGTTTTGAACAAGGTACTCCCTTTGCCAGCGGTGCCAAAAGTGCTGCCTCATCTGTTCCACTCTTTGCCATTGCGTCAATCGGTTGATCCTCGTCGTCCTAAGATCTCTTTCGCTTATAGAAGTTAATGGCTCTCCGATGAGGAAGTGACCAGGGGTTATGGGATTAAGGTCATTAGGATCGTTACTCAAGGGACACAAAGGTCTGGAGTTTAGGACTGCTTCAATTCTTGTTAACAGGGTATACAATTCTTCGTAGGAAAGCACGACTTCTCCAATTGTTCTCTTTAAATGACCTTTAATGGATTTTACGTTTATTTCCCAAATACCGCCCATGTGCGGGGATCTGGGGGGAATGAAATGCCACGAGATACCCTTATTAGCCAGATTTTCTGTAATTTGACTAAATGAAGCTGACTTTAGAAATGTTCTTAGTTCCAGTAATTCTCTATTGGCGCCAACGAAATTTGTAGCATTGTCCGAATAAAGATGGTACACATGACCACGTCTTGATATGAAGCGTTTTAGCGCATTCAAAAAGGTTTGAGTCGTTAAGTCACCAACTAGTTCTAAATGAACGGCTTTAGTTGAAAAACAGACAAAGACGCAAATATATGCCTTCACAGTACGCTTACTGCGACCACGACACTCCTTGATGTAAATAGGCCCGGCATAATCTACGCCACTGATTGAAAATGGTCTGGTTGGTTCGACACGGGATTTGGGCAAATTACCCATAATAGGATACATAACGCTTGGTTTGACTTTAAAACATTGCAAACACTGGTGCAAAATCTTGCGTACCACACTGCGTGGAGAAATTATCCAAAAATTTTGACGTAACGCGGCTAAAGTTCCCTGAACACCAGCGTGCAGTTGCTCAATGTGCACGTGTTTGACTAATGCCTTAATCAAATGGTGATCGTTTGGTAGCACGATGGGATGTTTGACATCGTAAGTTAAGGATGAGTTTTGCAACCTACCTCCCGCGCGAATTAAATTATCATTCTTGTCGAGAAAAATATTTAAGCACAGTAAACGTGATTTCTTGTTAATCGGTTTGTTTTGTTTAAGGCAAGCTAATTCATCGTTGAATGCAACTTCTTGAATTAAACGCATGATGGCCTTCATGGAATCTTTTAATTCTTCACATGTTAAAGAACTAGGGATTTGCCTTTGGTTTGGCTTCCTACAATTGTTGATGAACCGTAATACCCATGACATTACGCGTTCAGTTTTTTTGTAATTTGAAAATTTTGTAAGAAGCGGTAGTTGTCTTTCGCGAGAATGAATATTGGTCAGAGTGACAGTTCGCCGTTCTGGAATTTCAATATCCGAAAGATTTACGTTAGATACGGGCCAAGTGTCGTTGTTTTCTGACAGCCAATCAGGACCGTTCCACCACAGTTTATTAGTTTTGAGTTGACCAGGTAAAGCACCTCGGCTTAGTACATCCGCAGGGTTACTTTCGCTTTTGACATGATACCAATCTTTCGCATCCGTTAGCGTTTGAATTTCGGAAACTCGATTTCCTACAAATGTTTGTAAGTTTGAAGATGTAGCGTTTATCCATGCCAGAACGACTGTGGAATCTGTCCAGAGAAATTGCTGATCAATTTTGACATTTATCGTTCGTAAAACTGTATTAAATAATCGCGACAACGTTAAGGCGGCACACAGCTCCAAGCGTGGTAACGTAACAGTGCGAAGAGGAGCCACACGAGATTTAGCGCAAATTAAGTGAACTTGATGATTGCCACTATGATCAGTTGTTCTTAGATAGACAGCAGCGCCATATGCGATTTGTGATGCGTCACCAAAACCATGTAGTTGCACCTGTACGGGGCTTGATTTTATTATGTTTCTGGGAATTTCGATTTCGTTTAAGTGAGCGAGTTCTTGCAAGATCTTAACCCATGCACAATAAATAGTTTCAGGTAATAGATCGTCCCATCCAATTTTCAAACTCCAGCACTGTTGAAGGATTATTTTTGCTTTTACTACTACTGGCGCCACAAGACCCAATGGATCGAATACCTGGGCAGTTTTAGACAGGATTTCGCGTTTTGTTAGTCTTTTCGGAATGTCGCACTGTTTTACCTGATAGCGTAACGAATCGTGATTAGGATTCCAAAAAAGCCCTAACGTTTTAGTGTAAGCATCCTTATCGAAACTGACGTTGAGATTAGGCTCGTGACTATCTGGAATTAATGCAGGATGATTGGCGGCCCATTTACGTAATAAGAAACCACCATGAGTTAAAATTTGAATTATTTGATCTCGTAAAGTGATTAGGTTTTCAAGTGAGTCTCCTCCCGTCAGAAGATCGTCTACGTAAAAATCCTGTTGAATTGCTTTAGCGGCTTCCGGGTACTGATTTACGTTTTGAAGAGCTAGTTCTTTAAGACATCTTGTTGCTAGAAAACTGGCCGGTTTTGTACCGTAGGTTAGAGTGGTTAATCTATACGTTTTTAGCGGATCTTCGGTGTTCTCGCGCCAAACAATTCGTTGATAGTCACTGTGATCGGGATGTATTTCTATCATACGGTACATTTTAGCTATGTCCCCGTTTACGACGTATTTAAAAGTTCTGAATCTCAACAAAATTGCAAAAAGCTCTGGCTGGATTGTAGGTCCTGCCATAAGATTGTCATTTAGACTTAATGCATCAGCTGAGCGAAATGACGCGTTAAAAACAACTCTTAACTTGGTCGATGTAGAATCCTTGAGTACCGCGTGATGGGGCAAATATGTACAGTTCGGTTTATTTAATTCGCAACCCGGAACTTCCTCCATGTGACCCAAAGAGATGTAATCCCGCATGAATTGCACATAATCTGATTTTAGTGTAGGCCTTTTGTTTAGGTTTCGTTCCAGATTGTTAAAAAACTTTACAGCACTATCGCGGTTTGACTTGAGAATTGGAGGATCATTTTTTAATGGCAGTTTAACAAGAAACTTTCCGTTTGTTTGTCTGCACGTATTTTGAATAAAATGTTGCTCGCACATAATCTCTTCATTTGAAAAGCATTTTTGTTCGGAAGGGTTGCTGCATTGTTCTAGTTCGAAGAATTTTTGCATCTGGTTCTCTAAAATGTCGCTTACCGACGTTAGAGAAAGCGAGCAGGTGCTTGAGCTATTGTTATTGTTCATATTTAGTGACCCACCCGCAATGAAACCTAAATGGGTATTTTGCAGCATTAGTTTGTTATGGTTCTTCAGTGTTATTTCCTTGCGGTCTTGACATAAAAGGTTCCAAAACAAATCAGCCCCGATAAGTAAGTCTACTGGTGCAGTTTCTAAGAATTTCGGATCGGCTAGCTGTAATTCCTTTGGAATATTTATTGCAGACATGTTTATGGTCACCAGGGGAAGATTTTCGGTTATTTTTTCCAGAACAAAACAACTTAAGTTCGCCGAAAACTTATTGTACTGAGACTTGATGTTTACCTGGACGGCCTGTTTGATGTTCGTCGAAATTTGACCAATTCCGCCAACGGTTATATTTACGGCTTTCTGCTGTAGACGTAGTTTTTTGGAAAATGATGACGTAATATAACTGTTCATGGACCCTGCATCCAGGAGAGCTCTACATTTATGTGACTTATTATTACGATCTTCTATGAGAACGATCGCGGTTGATAACAAAATAATTGATGATTGGGACCTCATAGAATGAGCGTTTAAACTTTCTACCTGTGCTGGTGTTTCATTGGTTTGCGTGATTTGTCTTTCTTTGTGAAGCAGCGTATTGTGGCTTTGATTGCATTTACGGCATTTGAATTTGGACTGACAGTTGTTAACAAAATGATTGGTTCTTAGACAATTAAGACATAACTTCAGGTTTCGAGCTTGAGCGTTTCTTTCCTCTACATTTAATTTTGTAAATTCATTGCACTGAAAGATTGTATGATCGTCATTTTTACAAAATGTACAATGTAGTTTGTTTGTGGCAACATAAGATGTAGTGCTTCGTTTTTGTGACATATTGTTTTTTGCATTATTGTGATTCGGATTGACGTTCGATTTGGGGTGCAATAGATTTAAGGATTCCAACAACTGACATTTCTTTTCTAAAAATTCGATCGTTTGACCGTAAGTTGGAACCTCGTCGGTTAATGTAGCCTGCCATTCTCTTGCAAGATTGTCGTCTAATTTATCCACAATTATTACGACTAGAAGAGCGTGCCAAGTATCAATCGGTACTTCTAGCTGTCTTAACGCGGCAACATTTGAATTCAACGTGTCTAAAAAACACCTAAGTGACGAATGCGAGGCTTTAATTACTTGGGGTGCCTTTGTGATGGCTATTATGTGATCGTGGACGATCAGCCGTTTGTTGCAGAACCGTTTCTTTAAGATATCCCACGCTACATTATAATTTTCTGATGACACCGTTAATGACTCGACTGCTCGCAAAGCTTCACCAGATAAACATGATCGCAAATATTGGAAACGTTGACAGTTGTTTAGCATGTTGTTTTCGTCTTCAATAATGGATTTAAATGAATTTTGAAATGACAACCATTCCTTATAGCAACCAGTGAAAGATTTTAAATTTAGAGTTGGCAGATTCAATTTGATTGATTGATCACGATTAGAACAATGTGAATTAGCGCTGGAACAACTACCGTTACCGTTCGTTGTGGCCGCAGTGTGCGGTGGAGGCGTCATTTGTTCAATTTTTGTTTGAATTGATGATAATACATCGAAATATTTTGACTCAATTTCGACGCGGTCCTGAGTCTGCGTTTCAACAGCTGTCGTTGAAGAATCAAGTAATTCAATTTCAGTTTGTACCTTTTCATAATCTTTGAATGTCTGTTCGATGAATGTTTTTCTAAATTTTAGTGGATTTACATCGTTATCATTTGATTGAAAGTTAGCAACAAAGCTTTGAATTCGCGTAATTTTTGTTTTTAATGAGGTTCTTTTCTTTTTTAAAGCCTCTAATTTGGCAATTGATTCATCTAATAAGGATGTCTCGGGCATAATGATTGATTTGATTTACGTGGTCGAGATGAAAATTTGCGAAATTAAGAACAATAGAAAAAGTCGTACGTAGTAATGTAGTTTGGAAGGGAAATTGAAAGGATTGAGAGCCACTAACCTTTGTTGATGTCTTGAGTGATGATCGCTTCGCTGCTACCCAATTCGGTGACTATTCGTGCTGCCCTTTTGCCCTTGCTGAAGGTGACGAAATCGTTGCTGCCCTCTGGGTGTCGAAACTGCTTCTTGAATTGTTGTTGTATTACACTTGTTATTACACTAGACGACCGTCGTGTGATATGGATTTAATCATCCGGCTCGAAGGACCAAAATTATGAACGATTAATCACTGTTGGGTGGTGATATTAGCCGTTCAAATGATATAGTCGTCTTTGTATAACTACTTAAAAACTTTATTGTATGACAAAATGTTGATGTACAAGTGTTAAGTACCAAGGATGGTGGTAGACTCTGGTTTTTACCGCTATATCTCGACTTAAATAAGGGTGGGTGATTTCACCCCTCTCACAAAGAAAGTAGGCAGGACTACCTGCTACAGTACCTCTTTCTAACAATAACGTTCAAAATTACATTATTTTGTACAGTCGTCTTTTTGATATATTTTTGTATATATTTTTTATATAACTTTACAGTCGCAAGCTTTTCTTGCCGCTTTCGTATCAGTTATTATTGATTGTGATCAGTGTTATTTACTTATTGTTATTGCATTTCCAACATTTACGCGGTAGTGACAGTAAAAAACATAAAAAGTACATGTACTGTCATGAACATATAGGCACTATAAAGTTGGCCGTTGTGCTACTATTCAACCTAAAATTGTAAACTTTTGCCATAACGATGGTTATCGAATTATAATGATAATGATAGGATTTAAGAAATACCAAATATGCTGAAATCGTTGTAGTTCAATAGCGACCAATGCTTAACGAGCATCACTATCGGACGGATAGTTGTTTAATGATAAGTTACAAAATAGACCCGTATATCATGAATAAAATAAATAAATAAATAAATAAATAAATAAACAGGTTCCCGAAACCGACTGGGCGCATTCAGTAGCAGAGCGATTTAATGTGACAGTTAGCGCAAAAATATTTGTAAGTTAAGGCGGCGAGCGAAAATACCAAGGTTGGTATATTCGAATATACAAAGGTTCGTATATTCGAAATCATGGCCTCCTTGATCGAAAGAGACAAAGTCTCTTATAAGGCCAGCCGCATTAGCTAGTTTCAGGCCTTTTTCGTGTTTTTAAGAGGGCAGCACTATAAGGGGTCTGGACTCTGGAGGGTTGCCTATCTTCAATAATATAACCTCAAATAATTGGCAGCGTAAGGTTGATTGGTAAGAATCTATAAATTTTGGGATTCTGATATGAGAACCATAAAATCATCATTTTTTTTTTATTACAATAGATAAGCCAGTTATCAAAAATTATTTATTGAACAATAATAATGTAACAATAATCATGATTATGTAATTCTAAATTATTTTCTTAATTAATTTAATTTCATAAGTTTTCTTTTTTTGGTAAGAATGTTTGTCTTTTTAAAAAATTGTGTCTTCGAATTACAATAATTACTTAGTACCGGAGATACTAATTTACCTATTATGTATTATACTGCAAACAGTGTAATTATGAATTTTACATCGAAAAATGGGGTTGATATAAAGGTATGAAATTAAAATTTGGTCAAAATATAATCGACTTTTTTATGTGGAAGATATGGCAAGATTTCCTGTATAATTTGGACCAAAAATTCTACTAATTTTATAAATCGTTCGTTTGGATAATTTAAATTTCCTCTATCTTGATTGTAAATTAATTCTAACAAGGGACTTTTCTTGTTAGGTGACGCATCACATAAAGTCGACAAACATATATCACAATTTACACCTTCTTTCAATTTCAAAATTAAATAGCCACATAGGAAAGCTGTGGCTGCTGATCCTATTTCCACATAATTTTTATTAAATGTTTATCTAAACGCTTGTAATTTTTCTAACTTTTCAAGAACGTTGTCGGGTAATACTACGATAATTTAATTAGGCTGAGCACTTAAATTTTGAATTTCTATTAATTTTGCATTTTGTATTCTAGACCAGATTTTAGATTAGATGTATTCATACTCTTCATCAATCCATTCTTTAAAATTAGTCGAACTGCATGCTCAGCCTTGGTCTGAAAACTACAAAAATATTACTAAATTAATTTTTGAAAATTCACTTCTATAAGGAAGGAATTGCTCCCTTGCCTAGTCTACGCTGTTTTATTTTTGGTATAAAACTATCTGCAGTAAAATGTTGACTACATATTGTAATAACTGCAGAGTCCGTTATCTGGTACATGTCTACGAAATAGAGAAGTAAACACTTTTAAATTCATATTACATACCAGTGTTCTCTAGTAATAGTATATTTCAAACCAAGGTAAGAAAGTGGTTTCTTGCAGACCGCAGGCAAAGATTATAAACCGAGTCGTAGACGAGGTTTGTAAGTGCCTAAGGTCTGCAAGGACACTTTCTTAACAAGGTTTGAATACAATTTTTTTCCCTACCGGCACAACTTTGTTGAAAAAAGTCAAAAAAGATGGTTATATTCGTGATTAAAACGAAAATTTTGAGAATTGAATAGTAGGCTGTGTTATTTGTTTAATTAACTTGTCATCGCATTTGAAGATTTGAGGTTTGTTCGAAAATTTGATATAAACAGGGTAAAGTAATCTACCTACCTAGCTTATCTGTTTATTTTCCAGATTATATGATTGACCTACCAACTTACTTCATTGAATTGGCTTTCATTTATCAATAACTTATTTCACTTTTGACACTTTTGACATTTGTATTTTGGTACAGTTTTACCATAAACATTTCATGATTAACTTTCTTACCTTAGCGAGAAAGTTGAATTTTCTCACCTCAAATGAGGTATCCACAGCCTACATTTCTAACCGGTAGGGAGAAAAATATTTTTCCACAATAAATTTAAATTTGCGTCTGCAGGCATAGAATGAAAGGAAACATTATCATCAGGATTACTTGAATTACACGATTTTATGCAGCACTTTCTTACGTATGGCATTTTGTAAAAATAAATTGACAAATATTTTTGATTTTTCAAAATTAGCCGCCTATCGTAATGTACATGACTGAAAAATAGAGGGAGCTACTATAAGGAATGTCAATGAAAGACATTTAAAAACAGACATTTCTACGATGCGACTGGCCTTATAAGAGACTTTGTCTTTTTCGATCTAGGAGGCCATGTTCGAAATCGCCCTGGTTCCTACAATAACCGCTGTAACACATGGTAACTAAAGAAAATCAAAGATTCTTATTGGTTTATAAAGTAATGAATGATATAGTCATGATAATACGATTAGGCACACTGAGTATCAACATTTTTTTAATGTAACTGAGCCTGCACCCTGACGAGCGAGAGTTTATTTCAAATCTGAAAAAGATTTCAAGATAAATTCACTGAAGAAAGGTAGGAAGAAAAGTGAATTGAACATAACCTCAACTATGATTTGGTGTAAAAATTGTTATACAGTATACAGCTGGTCCATATGTGCACATTTTAGGGTGGTACAGTGTAGTTTTTTACTTAATTTTGACACTGACAATCGTTTATTAAAAAAAATTCACAATATTAGGCATTCACGATCTTTTTGGGACCGAGTTGGCTATGATTTTTTCTTTTCATGTTGGACTAACTGACTCAGTGATGCAACGGATGCAATTTTTTTTCCTGTCAGTGTCTGTTCGACATTTTCTTGCCACCGCATTGCCATATTTATTATTTTAATATTCGTAAGAAACTAAATGATTTATTAAGTGTGTAAAAATAATTTAAATTTCCGTCAAAGGAACAGTCAAAATTGCCAAAATAATTTTATTACGATAAAAATTTTCTATTAAACGATTTAATTTAATTTAAAAAGGACAGACCAGATTTAAGAGATCCGGCAACAATGTACCTATTCAGAAAATATAACCCTAAACTGAAAACAACCTAACCTAACACAAAAAGTGTCAATTTCCTTTAGGGAATGTAGTTATCACCGAGGTACTGCCAACAAAATCACTAGATGGTCATAGCCAACTCGGTCCCAAAAAGATCGTGAATGCCTTATACAGAGTGATCAACAAGAAACCAAATCAAGAGTGCTACCTCATCTTTTATTTTATCGAAACGTACGTCGTATACTAATCAGACACTTTTATATAATTGCTGTGCACTCGTTTTGTTGGTTGCCTACCTCTCAAAAATCTATTATTAATTGCCTTTATAAATTGTTTGTAATTCATGAATAATGGATTTAAAAGGAAGTTATTATTAATTATTATTTATTACTGATTAAGGAAAAAACACACAGTTACATAAAATTCCTTCATAAGGCACGTAATCTTTGGTTACAAAATTTTAAAAGTAATTATTTTTCAGAATTCTTTGTTTTGTTGTTTTCTGTAAGAAAAGTGCTAAAGTTATTATTCTCACATTTTTGGTTAATTGAGAACTTACTCGTATCTTTTCTAGCAGTTTAATTAAAACATTTAATTATTCCATGGTCAAAAAATAAGTTTTCACAAAAACTGCTCCAAATGTTCTCCATTGTGGTCCAGAAAGAGTCAAACTCGCCTCTCATATTTTCCAAAAACACTTATGAAGCTGTCAGGTGAAATGGACTGCCAAAATTCATTTATGGTGAAAATTTCTTTAAGGTAATGTGTGGGTTTTATTTCTTGCAACACACAAGGGAAACAAATTAATAGCCTCCTTCAAAATTTTTGCAATAAGTGCCATAACTCAATTTAATTTGCAGTCTTAAACGCCTTATGGAAGTTGAGGGATGTTCCTTGACAATTTGTCGAACATTTTGCACCATTTCTAAAATTTGAACTAAGGACTGACCTGACTTCTTCTTAATGATGGATTATGATTCACTAAAATTAGGCATTATAATTTTAAGACATTGATAAACTTGTTAATAACCAATACCATCAGGTTCAGACATTTGGCTTGAAATTCTTCAGTGTAAGGGGGTACAAAGTAAGGCCAGTCTTCACTTTCTTGTTTCACCCTCTTTCGAAAATAATCTAATAAAAATGCCTTCTCTTTAATGGTAAAACCCATTTTACAACTTATTCTGGGATAATTATTGCTTACAATTCCAATAAACGTCTGTAAATATTGCCGAAATCGAAGATTTGTTTTTTAGGTTAAATCACTTAAATTGTCAACAACAACAACCTTGAATTTTGAAATGTGACATTTAAACGAAACATCTCCGTACCAGTGGCGTCGCGTTTGGCAATAAAGCTGATAATTTACTTACTCTTACAAATGTAAAATGTTGCTCTTATTTATCTTATAAATTGTTTCCCTTATCTTATAATAATAATAAAATGCACAATTATAATTCCAACGTCTAAAATTCATGAGGTATGATTTATTATAAACTAGCGTTTGAGACCACAAATTGTCTACGGCCATGCTTTGAACGCTTATTTGCGTATGATTCTGCTACGACGTGACCGATAATTTGCAACGCTTGCTCTGATTTGGATTCTTGTTGATCACTCTGTATGTGCAGTCGCGAGCAATACATTTTGGTCATCAATGTAATTTCAAAATTTGGTTAGAATCCCTGTCTGATTTATTATTATTAGTGATTATGCCCATGTCAGTAAAGTGTCAAAAAAATGAGAAAAGAATGACAATTAATGTCATACAACATGATGATAAGTTATGCTATTTATCCAATATTGAATATGCAATGGACCTTTACATTTATAAGAGATGGAAAATATGCGCAGGAGATCTGCGTATTGTGAGAGAACAGTTGACCGCTACACTTATTTCAATTGGTTTGTGTTGGTTTAATTCGTCGAAGTTATTTTACCTAACGGTCAACATCTTTGTTGTCTCACAGGACGCAGAATTCCTTTGCGCAGTGACGTCACTGAGAAAGAGCATCCTTATTTGTAAAGGTCCATAGTAATATCATGTTTTACTAGTTAGTTTTAATTACGTAAACTGGGGCTATAACTAGTCTATTGTTATAACCCATGTTGCCTTTAGCACAGTGGGTTACTAACGTCCATAACCCACTGTAGTACATTCTACCTAGTACATCATCTGGCACAAATATACTACCTGACAAAGAAAGGTAAACACCCAGTACTTATAGTTTTATTTCAATAAGTTTTTGCGGGCAAATGTGTTTTGGGTCAGATAAGAAATGATTAAATTTGCAGCCCTATCTATGCAGTATTCTGCCTTTTGTGCTGCTGGTTCGGTTATTGCAAATGTAAGGAAATTTTGTTTACATTGAAAATTTTGACTTTTGAATTTTAGAAAACTTGTTGGAAAAATGTTTTTGTAAGAAGAAGAAAACTCCAAAAAAAAAATGTTGTATTGAGTATCCTGTAACTGTAATTATTTACTGTCAAACTGACAGATCGTTTAAAATTTTCTTGACTTTTTAAAAAATGTATTTTCTGTTAGCGTTCATTGTATTCTCTCACCAAATATATAACACGTGTTATAATTAATCAACGATGATACACTCGTTAAAACCTACAGAAAATTGAACTCGTGTTGCGCACTCGGTGGATTTTCATCGGTTTTAACTAGGGCTATCACCGATGATAATCATAACACTAGTTATACATATTATCCCCGAAAATAAACACCGGTAATATAGTATACTACATTACAAGGCATGAAAGTGATACTTTGCAGACGAGGAGGCGTGTTGAAGAATACGAGGATGCGAAGCGTCCGATAGGTACTAGGTAGGTACTTCTTCAAGCCTCCAAGTCACGCATAGACACTTTCATGCTGCGTAATGTATTAAATTTTTTCTGAAATCACTTTTTAAAAATTTAAAAATAAAATTCTTTCGCATCAAGTCGGACACAGTCACCTAGGTAACGATAACCATTATAGTAAAATGACTATCTACTTGCAAAGTAAAAATGCCTCGGCAGGCAAAAATCGCAAAACTGACTAGGCTTGAAAAGTGACACTTTCAAGATCCAACTGCGTCTTGAAATGACCCACTTTCTTGACGATTTCAGGAAAAATATTTGATTCCTTACTTCAATCTTAAACGGTAAACATAACCTCAAACAATTCGAATGAATTTACAATCTCTACAAAATGTTGTCATTAACTTACCAAAAAACGGAACACTTAAAAAGTTAAATTTTCATTAACTGACATTTAATGTGCCAGAGAAAATTGTCGAACAACTTAAAAGAATTTCGTTTTACACTTATTTAACCAAACACCAACTATCAACGGACGTCACTGTATAGTTGGTTGCCTGACCATGGTTATCTTTACACAAAACTAAGTTGTGGCCTTGCTATTTGAAAATATATCTTATCATTTAAAATTTAATACTTTACAAAGATATATTCTAACGTTATTAAATTATTGCGGCCAGTTAATAAACTAAAAAAGGAAGAAAGTAGTTAGACTCACTGTACATATGTACAGTCGATGGACAAATAAAACTGGGACAAAAATGACAATCACATAACTCAAAATTTACAAATTTGCATCGTTTAATTACTACTTTATCACAAATAGGTTAACTTTGGTATGACATATTATATAGACAGTGACAAATATATTGACAATTCAATGGTCTGATTTACATAGATTAAATTTTGAGTGTCCCAGTTTTATTAGTCCACCGACCGTAGGTATGTGTAATTAACGAAATGACTGTCACCAGGTAAGTACCTACACTTTTTAGTATGCATGACTACCTCAAGATCGATAACGAACTAAAACGACAAATTCGATGGTATACTCAGTAATAGTTAAAATGTGTTTACTTACAGAAACACCAACAGTAGTGAAATACATTTACAAATTAACAGGAATCATCCAATTTTCCCAAAATGCATCTACAAAGTTTCCACTTGCACCGAGACTTTGGTGCATCCCTTTCTACATTTTGTACATTTGTATCTACGTGAAGAGCGTATTTTCTTTCGACACTATTCAGTTCACAGGAATTTTCAAATTCTTTGACATATCCATTTCTTTCGCTAGTCTCTTCTTGATGGTCGCTCTCGTTGTAACATGTTACAGTAGAAACGACAATCTTAAATTATTGTTGATCAAAATTAAACGAATAAATCTGTTGCCGATGTCCCACAGAAACAAAATAAAACGCAACGACTGGATCAGTTTCATTTTGATTGGTCTGATCGCGACGAATATTTTGGTTTTCAACTTGTTCAATAGTGTGCCTGTCGAATGTCTACTTCAGATCTATATTCCCGTAGCTGTTGGTTCTTTAAACCATGCATGCCTGAATGATATTATGGTCATTATTTGTAATAAATTCCAGGCGATTAATGAACAGCTGCAACGCAAAGTTTATTGTGTGGATATCGGATTCAGCATTCAGCGAGTCCAGGAGTTATCGCACTTGCACTACGAGCTAGTCAATCTGGCACAGCAAGTGAACAAACATTTTGAAGTCACAACAATTGTAGGTATAGCTTCGTGGTTCGGCTTAGTTCTCAATATCTTGTATTACATTTTGTACGTGCTAGTGAACGATATTCATCTCCATGTTCTCTTCTTTACGATATTTAATATCGCAACTCTGTTATTTCTGTCCTTGTCACTTTTTTTGATGGTATGGATGTTGAGTTGCACCCAAAGGACGGTGAGTAAAGTTAAAGATTGTTGAGTGAATTACAGACAAATTCTAGGCCAACGAAGCCGCAACTTACGTCCATGACATTTGGAACACATTCACGCTCGCCGAACAGATCAATAAAAGAACTCGACATCTTCAACTGATTTCTGTGAGGCTACTGAGCACCAAACTCCAATTCACTGCACGAGACTTTTTTAATTTGGACTGGACATTCTGTCAAATGGTGCTCACTCAGATGTGGTCCGACGCGATTGTTATTTATTCTGTTTTAGATGATATCTGCAGTCACCACTTACGTTGTGATCTTGGTTCAGTTAAATGTAAGGCCGTGATAATGCGACTGCTTGGGCGCTATTTTATTTCAATTAGTTACTGGTACTACTTATTGTTTGTTTCAATAAATTCTTACGACTGTTTTTTATGTTATCAGTGGAATCGATCAAAAGTAGTTGTTCGCAATCCAACAGTTTAATTTTTTTTATAAAGTTTTGCAACAAAATTGTCAAAAGTTCTGTTACAGTGTATTCCCTCATATTGGTTGTACATCCACATCTGTTTTGTCTACAATCCGAGGGTGTCTATCGGGATACAAAAGTTCCATAATATCAACTCTATTGTGGATGTACATGTGCAACATTTCACACGTGATGGTTTTTATTTCAATGTTTTACAAAAGAAGTGACAAAGTTAAGAGGTTATTGGTTCAAAATTAACATTGTGAAAGTATAATTTACAGAGAAAGGCTATTTTTCCTGCAAAAGATTAGTTAAAGTAAAGTTAAAGTACTCTTTGTGGACATTTGTCTGTGTTCGTATTTTAATAGAGTATAAATTTTTTTTTTCACTACTAGTCTTAGAAGGCGTCATTATTGACTCTCGAAGTGAACCCAGAAGTAGAATTTCTCTCCTACTAGTTAATAATTTTTCATTATTAACCAGTGGTTAACTAGCAGCCGCCAACTAGCAACGAAAGATTTTCTTTGATTTCATTGGTTAACGTAGACAGACGATTTTCAATTTTCATAGCAACCGTTGAAAAATGAGAACTCAGATCGTCGCATCGGACAAAATAATGTAATTAATAATTATTATTAGAAAGAGTTTTAACGTATCTAGTAGTGAAAAAAATAATATATACACCACGGTAGAGAAGACAATTTTAAGCCTCGCTTCTTTATTCCTCGGCTTAAAAAAATGTCTTCTCTACCTTGGTGTATAATTACTAGATATTTAATAGTTTCTACTTTTTGTTAAACAATACTTTTTTTAAAATTTCATTGCTCAGTGTTTTCGACTGAATAGTAGCATATTTGTAAACAAAAGAAAAAAATACTACAAACATCATATTATTTGTCCGTGCATTTCTGTGTATTTCATGTATGAATAGGAAATAGGTACTTGTCTATGGTTAGGTTTGAGCACACTTGACTTGATCTTTTAGCATAGTAAATAATTTCTGATTTTTTTTTTTACTTATTGAAAAACTCTCAATACCACATACCATTGTGAGCATTTAAAATCTACTTGAAAGGTAATTCTACACTCGGTTGCAAAAAAATCGATTACATCGTAAAAATCAAGAGTACTGAATTTTCCTATTTTTAACACATGTAAATAAAGCTTTTCTGACTTTTAATGGCGTGGTTTTTCAAATAGCCTGAATTAAACTATAGAAAATTTGATGTACTCGATTTTTTTGCAACCGACTGTACACTTTAAATGTAGAATTGAATGAGTATCACGACGTAAGTAGTAAATGCTGCAACTATCTAAAAAACAAATAGAAATATGAACCAGCCAACATCGACAGTCTTGTACCTACCATGTGAAGGAAGGTCCAGTCTAACGGAAACAAATCCATTGCGGTAAATTGGAGCTTAGTGTTGAGGAGACTAACCTAGACCAATTGAAGATAACGTATTGTAGTGTTATCAATTTCTCCTTTTATAGCATACTTGTTCCATATTTCGTGGACGTACGTTGCTGTCTCGTTAGCTTTATCCTTAACACGGCTAAAGATTCTAATCAAGACAAAAATCCAACAATAAAGGTACATTAAGTACAATAAATTGCAAAGAAAATCGACAAAATTTAATCCATCTTTGACTAAACCATAAATGATGTAATAATTTGCTTCGATTATGTTCTGAAACCACATTATCAACGCTGCTATAATGGTGATTTCAAAATTGCCAACTATCCCTAAGGCCAAATGTACCAAGTCATAATGGAAATACGAGAGTTCTTGAATTTGTCGAATGTTGAAAGTAATTTCGTCTTCTCGAATAGTTTTGATTTTGTCCATTTTGGTCAGCGGGAATATTTTGAACAAGTCGACTGAATAGATTTGACGTTGCAAGTGTCGATTGATCTTTTCAAATTTATACAAAACTTTATTCAAAATGTCGTTTAGAAAGAAATTGTCGAAGCAGTGAATCGTGATGCAGAAAAAATAAAGATAAATTGATGATTCGATGGGGTAATCGAGAAAAGGAATGCACAAGATGTTGAACGCAAGTAGTCCAATGAGGATGGGTTTGTGCCAGTTGCTTTGTCTGAATGATTTAGAAGTCATACTCATAATTGTGTCAACCTTCACGTCGTCAAGTTTTATCAAAAGAGCGTACAGCTTGTCGCTTCTGTTGGAAAAAGAGACAACATAGAGGCACACACACGCAATATTCACATAGTTGGTGACTGTATTCATGTATAAGAATATTGCCGTGTTGGACTCGTACGATGTGTTGTATCTTACACAAAGATAAACGAAATACGAATAGAAAGGGAGGCACCACAGTCGTAGCAAAATATTTGAGCATTTAGAAGGCGAATCAGAAAACTGCACAATTCCAATTAGCTTGTAAAGGTATTTCAGTTACGTTGGGGTGCTTTCGAGTAAACACATTTACACTGGATTTACTAAAAAATTCCGACTCATTTCATATTACCAACGAAACAAAGGAAATAGTTATTGTTGAATATGTCAAATTTATGTTATCACATACACACATGCGCACCTGTACTCTGAATAAACCAGTCGTTCACCAGCACTCTCACGTTAATCATTTCGCTCTCCCGAACACCTTCCCGGACCTACGCACATCAGGTTATGGGCCCGCAAAGTGACCAAAGACAACGCCGATCACTTCTTACGTAAGTTCGTGGAGACCCACGATCATTGAATTCCGAAAACGTGAACGTAACGACACGAAATCGAACGCACGCCGCCATATCACACGAACGACCGAAAAAAAACGCAAGAAAAACGAGTGTCCAAAAAACCACGAAAACTGAAAATTGTGCAAACGAACGACAAAACGAACAACGAAACGAACCACGAAACGAACGACAAAAACGAACGACGAAACAAACGGCGAGACGAACAACGAAAACGTCCTTTGTGAAGGCTCACGAACAACATGCCGCCAACGAACAACCAAATTACGTTTGAAAAACTTCGAGGTCGAGAGAACTATAATACATGGAAGTCCGCCATGCGAGCAGCGTTACATCTCGAAGACCTATGGAAATGTGTGACCGGCGACGTCACCGACGAAGACAAAAACATGAAGGCGCGATCCCGAATTTTGCTAGCCACGGAGCCCCACATCTATATCCACGTAGAGGATGCAGCGACGGCCAAGGACGCGTGGAACAACCTCGCTCGCACTTTCGAGGATGCAGGCCAAAACAACAGGATAGCATTGATGCGTGCATTAACTGACACCAGGCTCGACAAATGTCAATCAATGGAAGAGTACGTATATCAGATCATCTCGTACTCGAATCGTCTCAACGCAATCAAGTTCAAAGTAGACGATGAATGGATCGGAACCTTTTTACTTGCTGGCCTTACTCCCGAATACGATCCGCTGATAATGAGTATCACCAGCTCCGATAAACCGTTATCAGGCGACGAAATAAAAACGAAGCTCCTTCTAGAATATTCGATGAAAAACGATAACGTCAAAAAAACGCGAGATGATAATGTTGCTATGGCAAGTAAATTTCAAAACAGAAACGCACGAGCTCAAAAAACGAAAAATTGTTTCAACTGCAATAAACCTGGTCACTTCAGCCGAGATTGCAGGTTACCGAAGACGGACGCAACAATTCGAGCCGAGCAAAAAAGGAAACAGCAAGAAAAAGCCTTCTTAGCTTTCTCCACCGCCCATGCTATGGATCCTGATGCTTGGTACCTGGATTCGTGCGCTTCAGCGCATTTCACTCATCGTGAGGATTGGCTCGACAACGTCTCTAGCACGTCTGATTCCAAAATCGTGCTCGCGGATAATACGAAAATTGAGAGCAAATCCATTGGCTCGACCTTGATACCAATCCAGATTGACAACAAGCCGGACTTCATCAAGGTCCACAATGTCGTTTACGCACCAGAAATTTCAACTAACTTACTGTCGGTCAGTAAAATAATCGAAAAAGGCCACACCGTGGAATTCAAAGGATCAAGATGTGAGATAAAATCGAAATACGGAGACCTTTTAGCAACGGCACGTGATCACGGAGGAATCTACAAACTCGATTCAGCTGAACAGTCAGCAAACATCACCACGACGTCACACGCACCCGAATTATGGCATCGAAGAGTTGGTCACCCCGGAAACTCCATTGCGGTCCACTTCAAGGAAGCTGTTACCGGCTGCAACTCCGTTCCCGCCACAGAGGGCACCTGCGTTCCGTGCCTTCAAGGAAAACACCATCGAGGCCCCTTCCCCGAGGATGGTAAACGAGCCGTGAACCTTCTGGACCTGATACACAGCGATCTGTGCGGACCAATGGAAAACGATTCTCTCGGAGGATCACGATATTTTTTGACCCTCATAGACGACCATTCTAAGAAAATACACGTTTATTTTCTACGCCATAAAAATGAAGTTTCCAAGTGTATTAAAGACTTCAAAATTTTTGCAGAAAACCAGCTTGAACGGAAAATGAAGGCCCTCAGATCCGACAACGGCAAAGAGTACGTCAACAACGAGTTGAAAGCCTACCTCGAGTCCACTGGAGTACGACATCAACTGACCATTCCGTACACGCCTCAGCAAAATGGCGTAGCAGAAAGGACTAATCGAACCATCGTCGAGAAGGCTCGATCACTCTTATCCGATGCAGGTCTTCCCAAGGCTTATTGGGCCGAAGCGGTCTCAACGGCAGTTTATCTCATCAACCGCACCCCCACCAGGGTCCTCAACTTCAAGACTCCCGAAGAAGTCTGGACCGGACGTAAGCCCGATATAAGTCACCTAAAAATTTTCGGCTGCAAAGCAATGGTTTACGTACCAAAACCTCTTAGGTTGAAGTGGGATTCACCCACACGAGACGCCATCTTTATAGGTTATCCTGAGGAATCCAAAGGCTATCGATTTTACGATCCGCAAACCCGCAAGGTATTTAAGAGCCGAGATGCTGTGTTCATGGAAACTGAATTTTTCGCCCAGCTGAAACGTAACGAGACTAACGTTGCAACTTTCGAGTTAGCTGTTCCTACAGACGACGAAGACGACGAAGAACCTCAAACGGCATCACCAACGGCAACGACCAAGATTCCCGAAACGATCAATGAAGAAGAACCGCAGAACATGTTACGAAAAACCACCAGGAAACCGAAACCCAAGAAAGACGACGATTACGTTTACTACAAGATAAACGCAATCACCCACGAAAACGAAGACGAGGATCCTCAAACTCCCGAAGAGGCCCTCAATTCCCCGCAAAGTCACTTATGGAAATCTGCCATGGAGGAGGAATACAAAGCCCTCATGGAAAACGGCACTTGGACTCTGACAGATCCCAAACCGAACGCAAAAGTTTTAAAAACACGTTGGGTTTTTAAAACTAAAAGGGGGAAAGATCAGCCAACCTTGTACAAGGCTAGACTCGTAGCAAAAGGTTGCACGCAGATTCCAGGTATCCACTTCGAAGAGACCTACTCACCTGTGATAAGGATGGAAACACTACGTTTTCTCATTTCGATGGCTGCAAAATACGACCTGAAAATTCATCAGCTTGACGTGAAGAACGCATTCCTTCATGGAGATCTGAAAGAAGAGTTATACATCCAGCAGCCCACTGGCTTCGAACAACCAGGGAAAGAGAATCAAATTTGCAAGCTCAGAAAGGCCATGTACGGGCTCAAGCAGGGTTCAAGAGCGTGGAACTCCAAGCTGAACTCAGTACTTACGAAAATTGGATTCACACGATCGCAAACAGACCCGTGTGTTTACACGAAACGAGCAGGACGAAAAATGGAATTATTAGCAGTCTACGTAGATGACATACTAATTTTCTCGAACGACGACTTCGCAACTTCGAGCACGAAAAACAGCCTCAACGAAAAATTCCATATGAAAGACCTAGGACAAGTATCAAAATGTTTAGGGATAAATTTCACTCGAGATTGGAAACGACATACGATCCACATAGACCAATCAGACTATATCCTCAATCTACTCAAACGTTTCAAGATGGAAGATAGTCACCCGGTGAGGACACCAGAAGATGTGAATCAGAAGCTGGACTTGCACACCAACGAAACCGAAACGACCCTTATTTTTCCCTATCGAGAAGCGATCGGAGGATTATTGT
The DNA here is from genome assembly GCF_963966145.1 of Tenebrio molitor. Classification (NCBI taxonomy): domain Eukaryota; kingdom Metazoa; phylum Arthropoda; class Insecta; order Coleoptera; family Tenebrionidae; genus Tenebrio; species Tenebrio molitor. The sequence goes on from NC_091047.1 coordinate 16,681,190, forward strand.
ACCTCACGCAAATTTCGAGACCTGACATCGCTCACGCAGTCAACTATTTGAGCCGCTTCAATCAGAATCCCGATATTGTACACTGGAGAGCCGTGAAACGGATACTTCGATATCTCAAGTCCACAATCAGCCTGAAGATGGAATTCTCATCACTTGAAGAAAACACGATCACCGCCTACTGCGACGCAGACTGGGGAAATGACCTCGCAGATCGAAGATCTACGACAGGATTTATCATTTTCCACAATCGAAATCCTGTATCATGGTCCAGCAAGAAACAACCAACAGTTGCTTTGTCTACAACAGAGGCAGAATACATGGCGCTGAGCTACACATGTCAAGAACTCATCTGGCTACGGAGTTTAGCGTCAGAACTCGACCCCACGTCCGTCGAGGAACCTACGACCTTGCACAACGACAACAAGGGTGCCGTCGACTTAGCATCTGACGCAGGATTCAGTCAACGAACTAAACATATCGATCTCAGACACCATTTCATACGTCAACTGGTCGAAGATGCGAAGATCAAAGTCAAGCTCATCTCTACCCAAGACATGATCGCAGACGCCCTGACGAAACCTCTATGCGTTGCTAAATTTCAGTCATGTATTTCTCACTATGGTTTGGTAAATAACTGAAAAACCGTGTTACGCTCCAATCATTTTTGTAATGTTGTATTTTATTTGTTGTATTGTGTTATTTAATTATGTTGCGCGTTATTTTTTGTTACGCGAATTTTTAATGTAAGAATTCAGAGTTACTCCCGCGATTTATGTGACGCTGTTTAATCCACCCATGATCGACGAATTTTATTTTATTATTTTTGTTGAACATTAATTTGATGGGGGGATGTTGAATATGTCAAATTTATGTTATCACATACACACATGCGCACCTGTACTCTGAATAAACCAGTCGTTCACCAGCACTCTCACGTTAATCATTTCGCTCTCCCGAACACCTTCCCGGACCTACGCACATCAGTTATCAGTAATATTATCGTAATGTATTAAACTAAAAGAAAATTATTCAGCTGAGTTATTAGCTAAGTTGAAACCGTGTATTTAGGAACTCCCTTAGGATGTCATTAATTCAAATCCTTTGGGAGCATTTTCAATTGAATTGAATTAACATGCGCACGTTTCTTAGAGTAGACTAGCTTTTGCGCACGGATTTATTTACGTAAAAATCCAGCTTTTCCGCATTTTTATTTACAATCAATGACAAATCTTATAAACTGTAATGAGAACCGTAATTTACTGTGATAACCAAATAACAGACATTCGTGTTCTCTTTAGCTGTAGTCTTCTCAACATTTTACTCAGTGTTCAAATAGCTTACATCATAGCCTGATGATGCGAGTCTATGTTACTTCTGAAGAATCCAGCTAGCCAACAATGAAATGATTAGTTAAAAATTCACAAGAGAATGGGCTGGCAGCATTGATTCTTAAATGTCAACAAAGTTTGACATAGAAGTTACTTTGATTAAATTAATTAATAATAATTTTTTACTTTTTAAAAATGATTTAAATTTATCGGCATGAAAAATGTTGTGGATTACACGTCCAGAAAATGTTTTGCGAGTGCTCGTGTTGTACGCCTAGGCTAGGCGCCTTGGCTACGTAATACCACTCACACTCGCAAAATATCATTTTCTGGACTAGTGATCCAAATAACTATTGTTAATTAAAATGTGCTTCAATGACGAAAGAGTCGATATGATATTGATTTGATGAGTCAGTTTCTTAAATAAAAAAATATTGTTGATTACTGCCATTTAAATTTTTTTATAATTGAGATTTTTGTGAGAGATGTCCAAACCATACAAAACTTTAAGATTATTTATGTTTTTGGATCAAGTTATAAATGAAAAATGTATTACTGGCTACTGGCTGCGTTTAAATTTCGTTAGGGTCGGAAAGTTATGTGAATCAGTCTGTATTTGATGTATATACAGGTGTCTCAAAAATGGCGTACTAACGGTGCACTACCGTGTAGAAGAGATTACCGTAAACGTCAGAAAAATGTTAAAAAAATTCTATTGGACTTATTTGCTGATTTGGCGGTCTTTGAAAGTGGCACTTAACAGGTCAATTATTTTGAAATATATGTATGAAATTGTCATGGCAACTACCTCTCATCGTACACATTATCACAAAGTACAAGATCATTCACTACCCATATCTAATCTTGCATAATAGAGAATTTAGAAGCTTTGGAAATCGAAAAAATTATTTTAAATCCACTACGGTAACATTCGAAGGTAATGATGTACGAATATATCTTTGTTTACATTGTATTACCGTTAATAATAATAATAAAAATAATTGATTTTTTTTGTCGGAAACATTTTGTCCATATTTTTTTCATGTACATTTAAGCATCCTCGATAAGGTAGTAAGTAGTTTGTACGTCATTTTTGGGACACCCTGTATTTGTGGCAAATCTTTTGTCTATAAATCCGAGTTTTAGTTATAAGCATCCGAATTGTTAAAGATGTCATACAAATGATGTTATATGTATTTGTTTTAAATAAGACGAAACAAAATACAGAATAATTTACTACAGGTGTGGTGTTTAATACATCTTATTAAACTTAAGTAGAAGTGAAGTTTAAATGTGGAATTGTATAAGTATGACGACGTAAGTTGTAACAGCAGCAACTATCTGAAAAATGTTTAAACATAACGATTCAAGTAATTATTCAGTTGTATAATACCATGTGGTAAAAGGTCCAATCCAAGTTAAAAAAATCTCTGGCCGAAAGCCGCAGCTTCGTATTTAAGAGTCTGACAGAAATCAGCTGAAAATGACGTACTCTTTTATCGATTTTTCCATTCACCGCGTACTTATTCCAAATGTCATGCACAAAAGTGGCCGTTTTATTAGCTTCGTTCTGGACACGACTCAATACCTCAATCAGTACGAAAAGCCAGCAAAAATGATAAACAGCGTAGACGGCATTAGTGCAGTAACTGATCACGGTTACATTTTTGGAATTGTAAGTGGTGTATACAATAAAATAAACCGTCGCGATTATTTTCTGAAACCCCAGTACCAACATCGCTAATATGGAGATTTCAAAATTTTTGCAAATGTCGATCGCCAGATGTACCAAATCGTAATGCATGTGTGACAGCTTCTGAACATGATGTACATTAAAAGTGATTTCGTCATCTTCGAGAATCTTAATTTTTTCAATCTTGGTCAGAGGAAATATTTCGCAAAAATTTACAGAATTGACTTGACGATGCAATTGTCGATTGATCAGCTCGAATTTTTCAAAAACTGTACTCATCACGTCATTCATGAAGAGATTGTCGAAGCAGATTAACACCATGGGGAGATCGTAGATGTAAATCAAAAGTTTTTTTGGTGTTTTTAGAAATGGGATAAATGCAAAATTCAGGAACAGCAGACCTAGAAGAAGAGGTCTTTGCCAATTGTAGTGTCCCTCGCACCTCTTGACACAATCAAATTTTATGTTGTCAATGTTTAGAAGAAGAATTTTTAGATTACTTGTCCTTTTGAAAAATATAAATACGCATAAAGATAAACATATGATGTTTGTTATGTTTGAAATTGCATTTATGTAATGTAACATGTTTTCCAAGTAGTAATAGCTGAAATTGTAATCTAAACACGTGTAACCCAGATAGAGGTAGAAGGGAAAACACCAGAGACGTTGCAGGAAGTCTGGAAAATTCGATTGCGAATTGTAGGAAAATTGGGCGACTCCTGTCAGTTTGTAGAGACACTTTAAGTAAGTCGGTGTGTCGTACAACAAACACATTGTTGCAATCATAAACTACAACTGAAACTGTTTGCAGGAAAATATTTCTAATTAATCATTATCGACCGGACGTTACCAAAACATCCCATATGTTTTTGTAATTCATAAGTTGATTGGTCTTTTTCGATGACTTGAATTTTCTCAGTTCTGGTTACCGAGAATAATTGAACAAGTCAACAAAATTAATCTGACGTATTCACTGATTAATTCGAATTTCTCAAAAACACACCGAGAAGAAGATGCTTCATCCAGAAAAAAAACAGACCGTACAAGATCATCTTGTACAAAAGCGTGTGCATTTTTGTGCATGAAATTGATTGAGCACAATTGCACTTCATCAACTGACAACAAGAGCTCTGAAGGGTTGGTTGTCGTCTAGAAGCATGCGAAATGTATTACAACCTCTAAATTGTTTTCGTAGCTCCCAGTCTTTGCTTAAGTTATAGGAAAAACTGAACAATTCCTACTCATTTGTGAAAGTATTTTACCCGCAAACAGGGGCCGTGTTCGTAAACCGACACATTCTTTCATTTATAAGCTACAGTTGACGTTTGGAAAACAATTACCATGTATATTGATCAGTTGATCACAGTATAATCTATCTATTATTTAGTACGTGCACTCGGTACTATCGAGTGTTCAAATGAAATCCTGGGCTGGCAAGGCGTTGGAAACCGTCAATTGTTGTGCTTTTTTAAAGTGTAGATTGACAGTTATAATTCAGTAATTAGAGCATGTTGACAGCTAACCTAAAATGTATAAACAAAAAAATATTTCTGTTTTTGTTCGTTCTTTGCAATGTTGTTCACAAAAAATAGAGTAACAAACGATTCCAATTCTCGAAGCAAATATCTAAGGACATCCTTTGCTGAAAACAAACATGTTCAATTATGTTCCGATTAAACAGATCTGATGTTCCAATTAGGGCATTTTCAAGCACAGTGTCTGGGATTTTATTAAAGTTGTTCATCTCAATGCATATGATGGTACCCATGAAACGAAACTTTGAAATGCCAAAACTGTACCTACACCTGCACAGCGTTTCCTTTCCAGTGGTTCACCATGTAAATTGTCGCGTTTTAAAATTGGATAGTAACCCACGATGTCAGAAATTATAAACATCAAATACGCGTCTGGAGATTATTTCAGCAAGATTTTACGAATTTTGGGAAGTGGAGAACTTTCTGGTAAATTAATTACCTGGAAAAATGTTGATCTAAATAAAGCACAACTTGACATAAATATGAGTTTTTATTGCAGACGTTCACAATAAATGCTGAAAATGTGCACCCTCTTGTTGTAAGCATAGCGTAGCCCGCCTTCTAACTCCATTTCTGATGAAATGCTCAAGAACCACTGGATCTTCATTTATTTGATCAATTTTCATCCGTATTCTGTTTTGAAGTTCTGCCAGATCATTTATGGGGCTGTTATAAATGGAATTTTTCAGAAATGGCCACAAAAAAAAATCGCAGGGTGTGAGATCACAAGATCTGGGAGGCCAGTTATTGAGTATGTTTTGACTAATAAGCCTGTCAGCGTAGAAATTGGATAAGAAGTTTATTGTAGCGCCAGTTGTATGCGCTGTTGCGCCATCTTGTTGAAAATACCCATAAATTAGTTCATCATCATGAAGTTCATTTAAAAACGGTGTTAAAATTTCAGCACGATATCTTTCTCCATTGATATTGCCTGCAAATATGTTAGAGATAATAAACATGAGTAACAAATGATTACAGTAATTTACCTTGGAAAAAATATGGGTCAATAATCCTACGTTGGCTAATAGCAGCCCAAACTCCAATTTTTTGGGGGTAATGTGGAGCTTCAGTAAAAAAATGTGGATTTTGTGAACTCCACATTCTCATGTTTTGTGAGTTTACGTAGCCTGACAAATGAAAATATGCTTCATCTGTAAAGAATGTTTTTTCTAAAACGTCATCAGCTATTGTGTTTAAAAACCATTGACAATAGTTTAGTCTTTGGGGCAAGTCATTTACATGTAATTCTTGGACAGCGGTGAGCCGATATGGAAATAAATGCAGATCTTCTTTTAAAATTTTTTGACAAGTTCCAACAGAAAGATCAACCTGTTGTGACAAATGCCGAATTGAAGTTGTAGGTGAATCTTCCATTATTTGTTGAACATTCCCAATTACTTCCTGAGTACGTTTCTTTACTTGGCCACTTCCTTCTTTTCGTCCAATAGTACCACTTTCTCGAAAATTATTTAAACAAAGATGGAGAGTTTGTCGAAATTGCTCATACACAATTGCAACAATCGGAAATCGTTCCTGGAACTCCTCAAAACATGCACTGACAGAATATTCCCAGTTGCCATCAACTTTTGTTCCGTTTCGAAAATAGGCTTCCACCATGAAAACTTTATGTTCTCGTAACAAAACCATTGTACACCTTGGCTGGGTTTTAAAAAAACCGAAAATCAAACTATTGAAATTCTCGAAAGCACTGGGAGACCACAAAAGACGAAGTTCGAAAAACCACAAACGTATGTCAATGACATAAACAAATGTCATTCATGTCAAACGGCGGGAAATTCAGACTACACTGTTACAAACGGTTTGATTTTTCCAACGCCTACTCAGCCCAGGATTTCATTTGAACACACGATATAATCGAGCAAAATACAAATTATGTATTAAGTAGTATTAGTTTTCAATAGGTACATAACAAGGTCACAAATGTTTCATTTTTCCATCTCTAAACAATTTACATTTTTTCCAATAAGTCTAAACTAAATAGAAAACTGGACTAGTATCACCACATAGATGGTAACTGCTGCAATAATCTATAAAACAAAATAAGATTTTGTTCTTTGATCGGTAATTCATTTTTACTAGGTTGCACCAAAATTCTTCAGCATAATACTCGTAGCGTTCAGTATTCACCACTATACTAGGTGCCCCAAAATTGGCGGAACAACTCAATGGTGCAATGTCAACTCATGTTGGAAAATAACGAGAAAAATAATTTAAAAAATCTATACCTCTTAGATTTGAAGATATGGGGGCTCAAAAGGTGCAGCTTTGATCTCATTTATTTTAAATATTAGGTAAATAGTTATTTGTATAACTACTTATGAAAGTCCTTTAGTCGTTGTCTAACCGTATTGTATTTTCACTCAGACGGAGTGCATGTTGTCTAACATGCGATCTTAAAAAATCTTAGTATTGGTCCTGGTGAGGTGTTGTGATTCATTTTCGGCCTTGTCCTGGCCTCCTTGTGTCTCGTTCAGTCTCCCGACGTCTTCTTTGTACTTTAGATACGATAGACTGGTTCGAATCAAAGCGATATGTTATAGTCCCCTGACTCTTGAGCTAACAGAAGCACTTGCCGGACTTTTTAAATGCTAAGTTGTTCCTAACATCACCCATGTTAAAAGTAAATTAAGATGTGTGTCAATACTGATTCAATTTTTCAACTGCTATTAAAAGATTATTTTCTAGTACATTTCAAAATTTACCAAAAACGATATTTTTGCTCATTTTTGTAAACAGTGGCTGAAAATTTTAATTAAATTTGTAGCGTTATCTGTGTTTCTCCTCTATTTTCAGTGTGTATAACAATTTTTAACAACAAGTAAAACTCTTCAAAAAAACCGTAAAAATTCAAGTGTTGCGTTAATTTTGGAGTTCAGTGTAGTTACTCATGAAAATTGAATATTGGGTTGCATTTTGAGTTCTTCAGGCTCATACTCTTACGTGAAACACGTTCTATATTTTAAATATGTTAATTGATTAAACTGATTGAAGATTGAAATTTTATTAGATTATACGATTACTTTAAGTAATACGTGTCGTTGTGTGATTAGTTCAATTATACAACAATTTTTAATTGGTGCTATCTGGTGCTTTCCAAAAATAACTGTGTAACCATTACTGGAAAAAAGCTTAAATTTGGAATTGGATAAGAATCACAACATAAGTAGCAACGGCAGCAATCATCTGAAAGTTGAAAAATAATGTTAAGTGATTTAAAAACTTCATTTTAACCGTATGGCAGAAAGTCCAATCCAGACGGAAGAGCTGTTTTGCAGTGAATCGAAGTTTAGTGTTGAGGAGTCGAAGCGAGATCAGTTGAAGATGACGCATTCTTTCGTCTAACCGTCCTCTTATAGCACACTCGTTCCAGATATCATGCACCAGAGTTGCTGTTTCGTTAGCTTTGTTCTGAACGTGGCTGAAAACTTCGATCATAATAAAAAACCAAGAAAAACAATACGCCAAAAAAACTAAGTTGCCACCATATTCAATAACGGGTTGAGATTCACCGTTGACCACCAAAAAAATTGTATAATAAACTGTCTCGATTACGTTGTCGAACCACATTATTAAAGCTGCTATTATTGTGGTTTCGAAATTTTTGACAATTTCTGTTGTCAAATGTACCAAATGATGATGAAGTAGTGACAGATCTTGTACTTGATGGATGTTGAAGTTGATCTGGCGTCGTAAATGAAGATTTATCAATTCAAATTTAAACGAAACGACGTTTAATATATCATTGAGATACAAAATGTCGAAACAATGCATGATGGGACCGAAATAATACATATATAGTGTGAGTTGTGCAGGAGAGTAATAAAATGGAAAGAATACAAAATTTAAAACAAGCCATCCAATAAGGATTAATCTCTTCCAGTTATTATGTTTTAGATATTTTCTAGTGCATCTAGTGGAATGCGTGGTAGAGTAGAGTTTCACTTCGTTAAGATTAAACAAGAGCATTTTTAATTTATTACTTCTATTATAATAACAAAAGAAACAAAAATTTATGCTCAAAATATTTCCATAATTGGTGAAATTCTCGATGTATAAAAATATTTCTGTGCTGAAAGACTTATACCGATTGTATTTCACACAAAGATAAATAAAATAGCAGAAGAGCGGAAGAGACCACAGCCGATGAGAAGTTTTTGAAAATCTTGGAGTGGACGAGTAGGAAAACTGAACAATTCCTATTAATTTGTAAATACATTTTAAATATATTGGCGTAGTTTCGAGCAAACACATTTGTGGTGCAGGGACAAATAACAACTGAAATATAATAGTTCTCTTTTGTTAATTGTTTATATTGATTAAATGTGATGACATTAATTTAATTTCACGCAAAATAGAAGAAGCAATAGTAGATTATACCACTTCTTGTAAAAAAATTTTTAGACAGAAACATTAATGGTCTAATGATGTATTTGGATATTAATTAATTTAATCCCATCTTGACTTGTACAAGGTCCCATTTAAAAATTGCAGTGGTTGCATATATAAATAAAATAAAAATATATAATGGTATATTATGCAACAAGTTTTATAAACGACACTTTAGACACAAGTTTTATATGTTTAGAGAAGTTTATAAAACGTGTTGCATCTATACCTTTTCTACGACCAAATAAACAAATGAAACAAACATCTTTTTTATTAAACGTTAAATGAAACATACAAACTAAATTCATCGAAATATTATGTACTGATACCGTGATTTCTCACGCAACAAATTGTTGGTGACTTCTACTGCCGCTTGGGTTACTTCAGGAGGGGTATTTTTCTCTTCATTATCAGTTTCTATCAGATCCATATTTGAAAAGTAGAACGAATTATTTCACTGCAATGACGTTTTCTTTTATGCCGGATCCGAAACTGATAAACGTCAAAATACCAACTTGATCTAGGGCTAAATATGTCCAAAAACTTCAAGCCGTGTTTAAAGAAACGAATGGACATCAAGTTGTGACTAATGAACAATCGTATTTAAAGTGACGTTTTATACACTATTTGTCAGTGCAAAATGTGACACTTTAGAGAAAGGAATAGAAAAACAAAATTAAGATCACGCTTTTATTTAAACGCACTAAAAGTGACTACATATATCATTCATTAGTTCATTACCTTATAAACCAATGAGAATCTTTGATTTTCTTTAGTTACCATGTATAACAGCGATAACAAATCATTGCAGTAACCACGGCGATTTCACAAACCTTTGTATTTTCGCTCGTCGCCTTAACTTAACTTAATTTTTTGGGCTAGCCGTCACATCAAATCGTTCGGCTACTGAATGTGTCCAATCGGTTTCGGGGACCTGTTATACTCTGTTATACTCGACGTGTTACCTGAAACACCACGTCTCGTATAGTCGAGAATTTTCAATCCTCTAGTTGTAGATATATAAAAAGTTATCTTAATTGTACAACATGGAAAAATATTTATGCTGGGTGCCCTATGATTCAATGGGGCAATGTCAACTCAAAAAAAAAAGAAATATTTTCAGATTATTGGGATATCGAATGTTTTTAAATTTAGTACTTACAACAAAAAAGAAGATAGATTTTTTTTATCTGATACATATTTTATGACTAATTGACTGCTTAACAACGTACAGCTAAGCTGTTCCACGAATTTTGGTGCACCTGTATACAAGGAATAAAAGTCTGATCACTTTTAATTACATTTAATAAATTGTCAAAAAATTCGATTTAACGTTTAGAATTACATTTTTAAAAGTCTGTTAGTGATCTCTTAACCTTGTACATGCATGACTTCTATTTGATTTAGTAATAGCAAATTTATCAATTTTACGGCTAACAGATATGCTTATTGCTACTTTTTAAATCCATTTGGGTAAAAATGTTAGTTGCTGACTTGATACGAATAAGACGATGATATGCTATAACCTGAAACTGGATCTAGAAAGATTTTACGATATAGTTGTTCCGAAACGAAAGGTTTTAGGGTGGTACAACCTAGTCTTTGAGGCAATTTTGACATTGACAATTGTTTATGCAGGTGTCCCAGAGTTGTGAAAAAGCTCCATAATTTGTTTGTTATTTAAGATATCAACTTTTCCTTTTTTCTAGATGATAGCTACGCTTCTGATGCACATTCGGAAAATATTGCGACATATTCATATACAGGTGTCCCAATATTATAGAAACACGGAACCTACCCAGTTTGATTTCATTTTTGGATTCTATGCTAAGTTATGAATCAAATCTATAAAGGTTGTTTTTTAATTATCTACCATCGTTTTTCATCTGTGGCGTTCTTTTTACCAGAATTTCGAATTGCAGGGGTCCGTACCTTCCACATCGTTGCACATAAATTAAAATAATTGACGCTGCTTGATTCCTGAATGTTTGCCGCATCTGTTGAGTGTTTAGTCAACAACCGGCTCAGTCACATATGCCTACTACGATTTTTTAAACATAACAAACTATTTTTTTTTCAAATGGTACCCCGTATTTATTACTGGTCGAAAGCTGGGTAGGTTCCATTTAAAAAAAAAAACATAACCTTAGTGTTTTTATAATATTGGAATATCTGTATACCGCAATATTTTCCGAATGTGCAGTAGAAACGCAGCTATCGTATAAAGAAAAGAAGAAGTTGATATCTTTAATAACAAACAAGTTATGGAGCTTTTCCGCAACTCTGGGACACTGTATGTGCTGCAAGGTTTACTCTTTTCAAAAGGTTCTAGGCAGTTTTCTGATTTGGCTTCGTTTTCTCCAGGTTTAAAGTAACAGATTAAAAATAAGTTAATTCATAAGAATACTTTTTAAAGATACGAAGGACATAATTTCATATTACTAGCTTACTCTAAGAAAACGTGGACAATGGGTATGAAAAGATCAGAATTAACGGAGAAAAATTGTCTTCCTCATCTAGTTTAGTCTAGTCTAGTCGAGAATACAGCGAAGGACAATACTTGGGAGAATAAATACTATTTCCTAAAATAAATGAAATATACTTTTTATTCGACACTGTCAAAATTTTAAGCGATTTTAGCCTTTAAGGGGCTCGTCGAACAAAAAAACGTTGTATTCAACTCGTTCGTGTGTAAATTGGGCCTTTTTTGGCACGCGTGAGCCATTTTAAAACGCGAGGGAAATGAGTAATAATTTAATTTTTGTTAGCCATTCCAATAATAAATTCTTTCTGTCTACACCATCATTGAATTTACAACTGTGCATAGAACTGCAGCAATATAACAACATACGTTGCAATCACTACAAACATCTGAAATCAAACGTCCAGTCCAAATTGAAGAAATCTCTAACAGTAAACTTAAGTTTAGTGCCGAGGAGCCGAACCTAGATCAGTTGAAGGTGGCGAATCCTTTTTTCAAGTTTACCATTTGCGGTATACTTGTTGCATACCTACGTTAATAGGTGGCTGTTCTGTGAGAGGTGTTTTGAACACGACTAAAAATGCCGATCAAAACTAAAAACCAGTAAAAGAAATACGTCACATAAACTATGTTGCAGCCGTAGTCAGTGAAGTACTCGGTAGTTCCGTTAATCGTTATGGAAATGATGTAATAAACTGTTAAGATAACAGCCCTTTCACAATGGCGTTAACGTTACGGCGATGTTAAAACGTTAATGTTAATGTTAGATATAATTACATGTATTTCAGTACTTTGTATAAATTATTTCCGTTGGCTAATGTTAGAATGTAACGTTAAGAATCCAGAACATTTCTAGAACTAATGTTAACGCTAACAATATCACGCAACATTAATTTTCATCATAACGTCATTGTGAACGGTCTACAATGAAATACATGTAATTTTGAATTTCTAGATCTAACGTTAACATTAACGTTTTAACATCGACGTAACGTTAACGCCATTGTGTATGGGCCTTAATGCTTTCGAACCACAAAATTAAAGTTGCCAGTATTATAAGCTCAAAATTTTTCATAATGTCGACAGATATGTGTACCAAGTCGTCAAGAAGATATGAAAATTTATGAATATGTATGTCGGATGTTGGAAGATTTTTTTTCTTCTTGAATGGCTCTGATTTTCTCAATTCTAGATAATGTAAATGTCTTCAACATATCTACCGAATTAACTTGACGTTGTAAGTGTAGATAGATCGTTTCGAATTTGTGCAAGATTAGACCGAGAACATCGTTCAGAAATAAATTTTCGAAACAGTTGATTATAAGCGGAAACAGATACATGTAGATTATAACTTCTGGGTCAGCATGGAGAAATGGCACAAATGCAAACTTTAAAAAGAGTAGACCGATTAGAACCAATCTTTGCCTGTTATTCTGATTTGGGCGTTTACTCTGAAAACGTTTTAAGTCGCTAACTTTCAGCAGAAGAACCCTCAAATTGTCACTTCTTGTATAAAAACAGACGAAATAAAAACACATGCATAGAAGGTTTCCATAATTGGTCACTCTTCCTATGTAGACAAAAAGATCCTAGTTTGTGTGATCAGAAATGTTGTACTTTACACAGAGATTAATAAAACAGCCAAAGAAAGGAAGACACCTTATTATTCCTTGCTTAATTTTTGAAAATTTTAAATTTGAGTCTTTCTCGGCAAATTGGACAATCCCTACTAATTTGTAAATGCACGTCAAATATTTGGGCGTAGTTTGGAGTATATATGTTACGGACAAAGACGATAAATGGACATTGACGATAACGGCCGGACAATGACGTCAATGTCCATTTTTCCTGGCGATTATCGATAATGACCGAATATTGATGTTATGGCCCGTGGCGGGTGGGCAATGTTAATATAGGTTACATGATTATTATTGAAACTATGTATACACTATATTGTTTTCTTTTAGTTTTTTTGTTTATCAAATGTGTTGAAGTAGGTACTATGTGAAAAAATATTATTCACACTAATACTAATACTAATTAATAAAATACTAATTTTTCAAATAATAGGTAGAGTAGTCAAAATTATTCATTTTTGTTGAGGCATGAGAGTGATACATGTTACCGCGAATTGCAAATTTTTTTGTGCAGCGCGCTTGTATTATATTATGTTATGAGTTATCAACATTGCTCAAATTGCATGGACATTAACGTTATTGGCCGGTCATTATGGTTAATGTCCAACTTGACTGGCCATTATCGTCATTGACCGGCCAATAACGTTATTGGCCGAATTATCGTCTTTGTCCGTAACATATACATTGGTGACACGTCAGTAGATAACAACTGAATACATTTTCAGAGGCACTTTGTGTTAATGATTTTATTGATTATTCTAACTAGTCTAACTGAATGTTATTATGAGCTACAAAACTATTGTATTGCATTGGTAATTCGAAAAATATACTTTTTAACATCCATCAAAAAAGTGCAAGTTTTTTCATTCGTTTACGTTCATAAAATATGTAATTTTTGAATCGGTCAAGAAGCGTTAAAAAAATGCCATAGCGGTTCATTTTTGCACGCATTTTGCGTTAAAAAAAGTGCCGTAGCGTGTCATTTTTTAACGCAATTATAAAATTTTTCATTCATATGTACCTAGTAGTTTTTTAACGAGTTCGTATGTAAATTAGGATTTTTTTGGCATGAGTTGGCCAATTTAAAACGCGAGTAAAACGAGCGTTTTAAAGGTCCACGGGTTCACACAGGAGAAAATTTAGTGTCGAAAAAATTGTTATCTAAACTTAGGGGTGCCAAAAATTTTTTGTATGCAACTCGGTAGTAAAGTATCTTTTTTTTACTAGGCGGATTTGCCTTCTAAAAAAAAAGTATTACTTTACTCACTTGTTGCATAAATAACTATTTATAAAGACTCTATCGGTTTTTTGAGTTTATTTTAATGAATGAAAACATCCATTTTGATTCATATTTTTGGCATATACTATAGCGGACAATAAATTTAGGGGGGCAAATTTCGGACATTTCAAAAAAGTTAATGCAAGCGACCATTTATTATCATTATGACTGATGTGTTAGTTTGTCAAACTGAAGGTTTTCAAGCTGTTTGGCGTTTTCTTCGCCCTTTTCATAACTTACAGATCATGACACACTACCATAACTGATTTGTAGTGCGCATTTCACTCTAGTGCACGCTTCTTTTCCCAATTGACAAGAATGACAAAAATCGAAAATGGGGTTAGTTGAACATAATGCCAACTTCACATTTTGATGTCAAGCCAATGGCAGAGCGGCCTAAATTTATTGTCCACCATAGTACATAGTCTGGGACTCTGGTTCTGGTAGTTTTCTGACTTTGCCAAAACAAAATGAATCAAGGTATGCTAGTCTGTAGTAAATATTTAGAAGATCAAGATTCCTGATGTTAAAAGCAGGAACTTGGAAACTTTTTTTGTCTAGAACAAGAAGTTAATAATTTCAAAAGGATAGTGATACCGTTTTTCTGTTAAAAACTTTTGATATCTCCCCTATAGCTCGTGAGGTCAAACTTTCCATTGGTAAAAAAAGTTATGCACTCGTTGCATAAATAACTATTTTGAGTATTTTGTACCATTTTGCACTATTTTGCAAACGTTGTTGTTTAAAATCATTATCAAGCGTCCAAGTGGACGTTTTTTCACAAGTGAAATAAAATACTTTTTAGGCACCCTTAATAAAAACGGTAATTTTACGTACTCACAAGCGGCCGAAAAGTAACTCTTTTTCGGACGCACTTTCTCGAACTCTGACCGTGGCGTCATCTGTTTAGTAAGTTAACAACGGCAAAACCGATAATTGTCCTGTCACCATAAATTATGTAAATAACTAGGTAATAGTATTGCAAATATGAAATTAATTTTCTAGTTTTGTTGGCAAGCTAACAAATATTATTTAAAAAAAATGTTAATATGTATTAATAATTGTATCTACATATTTGAAAAAGGTAGATATAAAGTAAATTTGTAATTTTTCCAATGATTTCTTTTGCTTTGTAGTTCGTGCGGTCGCTTAAAAAATTTAATGCCAAAAAGTGCCTTTTGTCCTGTTTCAACCCTCGGTTGCGTCTCGACCAGAAAATTTAGACTCGGACGAAAAAGACGCACTTTTTGGCCTTGATACACAAATAATTACATACTTTACAGTTTGGGGAACTTTTTGAAATTTTATGTGTTTTTTACTTATTAACCGTGATACTCTAAATATTTGCAATGGAATTGAAGCAATTAATATGTAAATCCATCATCAGATCATGAGCTAAGAGAGTGCAATCCCATTAATGATTTTTTTTTCAGACACTAATAGAATAGGCTAATATTGGTTAGTTATTTTGTGTAAAATTAGATTACCTAATGTCCTCACATCCCATTAATATAAGCAATTAACAAAGGAGAACTATTCAGTTATTGATTGTCTGTGCACCACAAATGTGTTTGCTAGAAAATACGCCAACATATTTAAAATGTATTTACAAATTAATAGGAATTGTTCAATTTTCCTACTCGTTAATTCCAAAATTTCCAAAGATTTACCATCGGCTCTGGTCTCTTCCTTTATTTTGCTATTTTATTTATCTTTGTGTTCAATACAACCTCCATAAACGTCCCAATACAGAAATATTTTTTTACATTGATCATTGCACCAATTATGGAAATATTTTAAGCATACATTTTTGCTTCTTGTGTTATTATCAAAGAAGTAACAGTTTAAGAATGCTTCTCTTAAAACTTACTGAAGTGAAACCATGCTCCATCGCACATCCCAACAGAAAATATTTAAAACACAACAACTGGTACAGATTAATCCTCATTGGATTGCTTGTCTTAAATTTTATATTCTTTCCATTTTATCATAATCCTTCACAATTCATACTATATATGTATTATTTCGGGCCAATTATGCATTGTTTCGATATTTTATTTCTAAACGATGTTTTAAACATCGTGTTGTATAAATTCGAAATGATTAATCAACATTTGCGACGCAGGATCAACTTTAATGTGCAACATGTTCAAGAACTGTCACTTCTCCATCATCGTCTAGTACATTTGGCAACAGATATTGTTAAAAATTTCGAAACCACAATAATAGCAGCTTTAATAATGTGGTTTGAAAGCGTACTCGAGACAGTTTATTACACAATTTTTTTGATGGTTAATGGACAATCTCGACCCATTATTGAATATGGGGGCAACTTAGTTTTTTTGACGTATTGTTTTTCTTGGTTTTTTATTATGATCGGGGTTTTTAGCCGCGTTCAGAACAAAGCCAACGAAACAGCAACTCTGGTGCACGATATCTGGAACGAGTGTGCTACAAGAAGAGGGTTAGACGAAAGAATGCCCCATCTTCAATTAATCTCGCTTCGACTCCTCAACACCAAACTCCGATTCACTGCAAAAGAGCTTTTCTTTCTGGACTGGACTTTCTGTCATACGGTTAAAATTAATGTTTTAAGTAACGTCACATTATTTTTTAAATTTCAGATGATCGCCGCCGTTGCTACTTATGTTGTGATTCTTATTCAGTTCCAAATCTAAACTTCTCAATACAGGTTTCTAGTATGTAACAGTTAACAAAAGAAATAATTATTTTTGGAAAGCACCAGACAACACCAATTAAAAATTACTGTATAATTGAAGTACAGTAGAAACTCGTCAGGTCCGGGACCGAGTATGGGTGACGAATTATAGAAAATTCCAGGAAAAATAAACGCATTTTATATACAGTGCATTTTTTTTAACTGTTGCCATAGGGAATTGCCTGGTAAAACTTATACCCCCTGTTAACTTTTGTTCTGATGAAAATATTCAAACCATTTTTGGAACAAAGTTGGAAGATTTTTTAAACTATCGGACAGATTACAATTCAATATTCTAAATTGTCGAAAAAGTTGTGAAAAAAATATTTATAACACACCGGAATAATAGTACGTCGAGCGACCGCCAGAATAGCGTCCTTGTCGGCTCAACTAGCAACTGCCTATCGCCATTTTTGATTTTTGTCAGTTTCATTTAAAAAATAAATAGCGAGATCTTCTCGTGGCTATGATTAAATTTCTTTATAAAAAAAAAACAAAACGTAAAAACGTTAACGCACAAATAATTCAACAAATTAACAGAAATTATCAAAGGAATTGTTCAAACTGTTTTTCTTCGACAATTTTGTAAATTAATGTCGCACTGTAATGGAATTTGGTCAGGTACTGGTTGAGCCGACAGGGACGCTATTCTGGCGGCCGCTCGACGTACTATTATTCCGGCGCGCTTTAAAATATTTTTTTCACAACTTTTTCGACAGTTTAGGATATTGAATTGTAATCTATCCGATAGTTTAAAAAATCTTCCAAATTTCTTCCAAAAATGGTATGATTATTTTCATCAGAACAAAAGTTAACAGGGGGTATAAGTTTTACCATGCAATTCCCTATGGCAACAGTTAAAAAAAATGCACTGTATGTATTTTTATTTTTAATTATAAAATTCTTGTGCATGATAATAACTGGTGTTTTTTTTAAATTTGGCGTCGAAGTTAAAAAAAAATAAATATTAAAAATCTATCGATAAAAATAGTAGATAATACTTCCGACAATAACAAAGTTCATTTTTTGACAAACGTAAAGAGTTTGCTGATGACACAAAGAATGAACTCTTTTAACAAAGAAGAAAAAGTTAACTTCGTAAAATGGTATTACTCCGGACTATCTTTTAGAGACATGCAAGCAACATTTCCTGAATTCTATCCTGAGCGACCAATTCCAAGTTTGACATGTCAGATATCATACATTGTCATCTTTGGTTGTTAGTGTTGTCACCTCGGTTACACTTCACAGCTATTGCTATTTTGACAAATTCTTCAATTCTTTTTGCCATTATTGTGTACAGTTGCGGCCGTTGAAAACTCAGACACTTTGACAACGCCAAACTTTTGGCTTTGTAAATGGTACTGAAAGTGATGTTCCTCGAAATGTCACTCAATCATTATCCACATTAATTTCTCTCGCAATGGCTGCTATACTCACACCGTCCCTCAGTCAAACACATTTTTGCAAATCAGATAATTGCGGCATTTCAAAAGTTACGCGCGATTCTGACCTAATATGTCAAATACTGACACTGACTTTATAATCCTTGATGAAAATCCTGTTTACGCTAATCAAATTTCGGAATTTATACAGAGTGTTTAAATCTTTCCTGTCTGAGATTTCAACGGCCGCAACTGTACTTCCAGAAGATGTTAAAAAAATAGAATTGGGAACCATTTTTAAAACTCTACAACTTCTGTATTTAAGGCTTTGTTCTAAAATAATTAGGGGAGCCAATATCCGAGGATTCTTACTTTTACACGTAAAGTGCCTATGTACCAAAATCCATTCTACACCCGGTACATAAAACAACAAGATTCAATTAATCTAGCAGAGATGTTAGACAAGTATATTTTACTGCCTTCGAGTATTACGAGTACATGGACTTTACATATGTACTGTTTTTGTAATTTTAATTGACGTAACTACATAACTTCTACAGGGTCATTATAAATTTATAAATGATTGTCTCATCGCAGTAGGCGTTGGTGACGTAGTTGAATGTGCCGCAAGCCTCATCATAACATGAGTGAGACTAGTATCGCTGATAGCTGGCGCTACCGGCAGTAGTGGAAATTGGAAATCTGTCTACCAAGGAAATTAAAATTTTATTGCCGTTATAATTTTTTATCTGCTCCGCCCACTAAAATTGACCAATCAGAATCAAAGCCAGATTCAATCTGTACAACTTTTCATCACATTTGCCACGTAAAAAAGTTAAGGTTAGAATTTTGCTGTCAAGTCCACAATTATTGTTTTAGGTTCTAAAAAATAAAATGTCATTAAGACAATTCGAATGTCAGAAATTTTTACTGTGTAAATCAGATCGTCTTAACAACCTATTTGATTGGTAACTAAGAAAATGAAATGGGCGGGGCAGATAAAATGTTACGTTGTCCTTAGTATAGTTTGTCTAACAAACAAAATTTGTGTGGGTTTTCAACGCCAGCTGCGATGGGACAATCATTTATAATGACTTAATGAGTTAATGACGAGTCTTAGGACAAAATAAGTAGGCCGACAAGTCGACCAGTACAACTTTGCGTAATCCCTCGCTCACACATAAACACGATTCAGCTGGTTCATCTGTTATTTAAAGCGAACCAGCTGAATCGTGTTTATACATATAAGGCATTCACGATCTTTTTGGGACTGAGTTGGCTATGACCATCTAGTGATTTTGTTGGCAGTACCTCGGTGATAACTAAATTCCCTAAAGGAAATTGACACTTTTTGTGTTAGGTTAGGTTGTTTTCAGTTTAGGGTTATATTTTCTGAATAGGTACATTGTTGCCGGATCTCTTAAATCTGGACTGTCCTTGTTAAATTAAATTAAATCGTTTAATAGAAATTTTTTATCGTAATAAAATTATTTTGGCAATTTTGACTGATCCTTTGACGGAAATTTAAATTATTTTTACATACTTAATAAATCATTTCGTTTTTTACGAATATTAAAATAATAAATCTGACAATGCGGTGGCAAGAAAATGTCGAATAGACACTGACAGGAAAAAAATTTGCATCCGTTGCATCACTGAGTCAGGTAGAACAACATGAAAAGAAAAAATCATAGGCAACTCGGTCCCAAAAAGATCGTGAATGCCTTATATGTGAGCGGGGTATTACGTAAAGTTGTACTGGTCGACTGTCGGGGACTATTTTGTCCAAAGACTAATAATGAACCTGTACATACATATAGTAAATTCATTTTTGTAATGATGAACTAGAGATACTAGATTTAGTAACTTTTGTCTTGTGAACACCCCTTTTCAGCGCGAATTTGAGCTTTTAAAAAGTTAGGTTATGAGTCACGTCATTTGTTCTACAATTTTGTACTTTTTCATTATGTTTCCATTAGCCTTTAAAATGTTCTGCTTCGTCATTCATTTTGGCAACGACAATAATATGACAATTTAAATCTTTGCCAAATGTATAATTTTTATTAATTATTTTGTAAAAAAAAGAATCTAACAAAAAAAATTCCAGTTAGTTCGTCATTACACATGAATTTTTTGATCGACACTCTCAGAATTTGAGGATTTTTTCCTGCGTAAACAGATTTTGATAATTGTCACAACTTGTCAAAATGAAACGTCAAGCTAATTTTAAAGATTTTAAGCCATTTGAAGCCTTTAAGGGGCTTGTCGAACAAAAAAACGTTGTCTTCAACTCGTTCGTGTGTAAATTGGGCTTTTTTTGAAACTCGTAGGCCTTTAAACGCTCGACTCAGTCGCGTTTTAAACCCATTCATGCCAAAAAAGCGAACTTGTTTACTGTTTTACTCTTTTTGATCTCTTTGTAACGTAGACGGATTCAAATGATTTGGATCGATCGGTATAGATGAGCTGAATTCATCAGAGTTTATGAATTCGGGAATTCCTCTCGAGAATTTTCCTCTTGTTCCTCGAGGTCATCATCATCATCATCAGGATCATTTGGCGTTTACCTGTTTCATTAGTATACACGTTGAAGTCCGATATGCCCGTAGACGGACAAACAATAAATGCTTGATTTCTACAGGTTGTAACTACGAAACTATTGATCTGACAAAAAAACGTCCGTCTACGTTACAAAGAGATCAAAAAGAGTATGTAAAACAGTAAACTTCTACTGCATCGTGGACTATGCCCACTGGGGACACCACGTCAAAAAAAAAACGCACCCTATTGCTCTACCTCTGTGGTGGTGTGGAAAAGAAGAAAAAGTACAAAAATAAAACAAATTCTCGATTTCTATACGCTGTAACTACGAAACTACTGATCTGACAAAAAAACATAAAGAACAAAAAATGTAGAGAATAGCATGGTCTACATTTTCTATAAGAACTTAGATAGAGGTATCTCTCACGGATAATGAAATAATTGCAAAAATGTGATTTTGCACCCCTATTCTCCAATATGGCGGGGCGAGCGGCAACCCCCCAAGGTCACAAACTCAACAATATTAATAATAAGCCTGATAAAAGATACCTGCCAAGTATAAACTTTTCTGTACCTTTTGCAAGGTAAAACTCCCTATTGATTGGACTAACAGCTATTTATTAGATTAATGTTGTTTTCTAATAAAATTCTCATCCTTCAATCAATTTGATTAAGACAGCAAGCTTGTTGTGTTTGATATAAAATTTCCCAATTTGTAAAATACATATGTACTCGTATATGTAATAGTATTTTAGGTCTCAAAACTCAACTCAACGGTATACTGATGCTAGAAGATTATTAGAAAAAAAAGTTAAAAAAAATCTTCTTTCGTGTAGAAGCTACAAAAGCTCAAAAGTTACACCTTTTTGATTTTACAATTATCCTTTTTGGTGATTTTTTTGTGAGGGTAAAGAATTTGAATGAAAAACCAAAAGAATGTTTGTGTGGAATAATTTTCAATATTACTACTACTACTACGAGCCAGATTTGCAGCATGAGTGTCTTCAAATGACGAGTGCTCTTAAGTTACATAAAAGGAGTTTTTTTATGCTATTTTGTCTAATTTGCATATTAAATACTAGTCGAGTCAATGAAACCGAAAATTCGCTGAAACTTCTTAATCCTCAAGAATAGCTCCGATTTTGATGATTTTTTTTCAATGTTCGTTTTTATATCGGGTGTGTCAAAAAAATCGAACACCAAAGGAGGTATACAATTTAGAGTAATCATGGAACATGAAGAATTTTTTTTTCTAGCTTTTGGCCTTTCGTTAACGCGCAAGAGCTTTTGGAAGTTACAACTAAACTACTTGTAAAACTAAATGCTCCTGTTATTGATGTGGAAACCTGATAGTATATGTCAACTCTCAAAGGTGCCCTCAACAGATATCCAAAAATTCCTTTCACGAATACGTTCGAAATCCGTTTCTTCGTCAGTGTTAAATATGATGAAATTTGGTGTGGGAGAGTAGTTTTCAAACGCGGCAACATTGCTAACATATTATAGCAACGAAAAAAAAACACCTTTATAAAATAAATGTCAATGAAATTGTAACAGTTTTCAAATTATTTCTCTAAATTTTAGGTTAGCTGTCAACATGCTCCAATTAATCTACGCTTTAAAAAAGCACAACAATTGACGGTTTCCAAGGCCTTCCCAGCCCAGGATTTCATTTGAACGCGCGATAGAATTAATATACCGGGTGTCCACTCTCAAAATCGAACATAGGCAATTAACATTGTGCATTCAGTTTAACAGAACCAGAAGGTGTTAGAAAATAATTAGAAAAGGATTTAGGTACAATTTTTTTTTACTCTACGGGTCAGTTTACAGAAGCGAAATTAAGTTAATCACAATCAAATGCGAGATTAACTGAACACGTGATCAGATTGAACGAATCGAAGTTTCGAATTCATGTGTTAATGGCGCATTAAAATTTAATTCGAATTAAATATTTAATTCACTTTCTATAAACTGGCCCTACAACTTTTATATTTAAGGGTTTGTTCTAAAATCATTAGGGGAGCCAATATCCGAGGATTTTTACTTTAACACGTAAAATGCCGATGTACTGTAATGATCTACATATATACCATTCACGATGTTTTGGCATAAGGGGAGGCTATGATTTCATTTTTTAACGTTGGATACATGTTTGATTTCTGTCATCTCTGCTGTCACTAAAGTACCTGACATGCGGACCTATCAAAATGAACGTAACATGTTGCCGAATTTACTGTAATCATAATTAAGCGACTTTAAAAAGTATTGATGGTGTTTGTATTAGACTGCAGAACATATTTTCAGTAAGTTACAATGATGTCAAGTTCTTTTTGTGTATAAATTGAATCGTAGGTGAGTACAAGATAAATACGGGGTGATCAAGAAGGACTGTTTAAGTTGGTAACACTGGATCGTATTTTAAATCGTATAACAGGAGTAACTTCCGGTTGTTGGTGGCTTGTCGTTGTTAATGCTATACCTATATCAGATATTTGTCAAATAAACCAACAAAACATATCCAGTTGCAGTGTTATAAATAACCGAATTAAATTTTTTTCTCAATTGTACTGCCAACTTAAACAGTACTTCTTGATCACCCGGTATATAGCACGGATAGTGAAGAAAGAAACAACGACCCAATTGAAATGGCACAGGGGTTTTGTAAGACCTATTATTACTTCGCGATAGAGTTGTGAATTTATGGCTTAAGTCTATTTTGAAATGTACTCCTGAAATTTGCCAACATTTTTGTAGATATTGTGAAGATTGGGCAAAATTAATGGGAAATCTTTCATTTGAAAACGTGCTTCCTTTAATAATTTCATTAAGAGAACCTGACTCGGAATTTGATTGGGATTTTGATGCAGGTAATGATGATTCAGAATTTTCTAATGAAATTATGGAAGTTGAATAGTTTTGTTCTTTCTTGTCATGGACGATGGTTGTGTAAATATTTTGCAGAAATATTCGAATAAAGTAAGGCTTAATAAGTAGGTACAACATTTTATACAATCTAGTTCTAGGAATGTTTTGGTTAAAATGAAAAATTCATTGAGAAGTTACTAACTGGTTGGTTAAGACACTGTATAGGTGGGTTATCTAAGTGGTGCATAAATTAACAGGAGCCACTTCGTCTTCCGGTCCCGGTCTGTAGTCTGTTCAAGTCAGTTTCCTGTTTTGTTAAATTGGATTAAAAATATGTGAGTATTGTTCTATTGCAAACTAGTAAAACTGACAACAATGCACTAGACAAAGACGCAGTTTATAACCTCAAACTTAGAAAAACATAACCTAATTCAACAGACAGCTTTACTGCCAACTTAAATGCACTTTTTCCATGGCCTCCCCTTATGCCAAAACATCGTGAATGGCATATACTAATACATTACTTCTTTCCGCCAAATATTCGAACCTGCAAAACTGATACACGTGCGGTGGTGATCGTATCGTGGTAGTGATCGTCATCGAAGCGAAGGGCCCTACATTGTGTTTTTCTTTTGGCGGAAAAGGTTCGGAATGCAAAGGATGAGGGTTCCATTTGGAAGAGTACCGCAAAATAAAACACACATGTGAGAAACGCAAAATACCTTTTATCGAAAAATGCCTGTAATAACTTTGATTTCCGGCGGACAAATAAACGAATCCAAAATAACGGGAATTAAGTTTAACGAATTAAAGTAAAATTAACAATATCAATGCGGCAACACTTAAAATGAACAGAAATGGGTAAATGACAAACAAGTTAAAGTTTGCACAAACATGGAATCAAATGATAATGCAGTTATCACAGGCAGGGACGGATAAAAATCCTCTTCAAAACCGTATTCCTGGTATTACTCATCTTTTACAACTTGATTAATGACAATCATATGCTTAATTAGTGAATACAAGATCAAGGTACACCATCGAAGGCTTAGAAGCTGGTGGTAACAAACTCTGGGTCGCGAGGCAACTGAGAAGAATAATCTGAATCGTTTAAGATCAAGCAACGTTTATAGATACTTGTGTTAACGCATGTCGGACTATGTTTACCGACAAATAACGAGTGATAGAACCGTCCCGATGGTTTCAGGTAACATTCCAGAGCCGCATCGAGCAAGGCTTAGGTTCGCCTTCGCCAACCCACCGTTTACCGACAAACCACGAGGTCTAGAAACGCTGTGGGGCTTCACGTTAACATCCCAGAGCCGCATCGAGCAAGGCTTAGGTCCGCCTCCACTAACTAACCGTTAACCCCACGTTACTTTACTAGCTAACCCCACGACTTCCTGAATGTCACTTAGCTTCCATAGGGTCGTACCCACAATATTCTAACTCTGACTCATCCGAAATCTACTCAACGAGTTTAATTCAACAGAACAAAGATTAAAATATCACAAATATAAATAACAACATAAATAACGCCAAGTGCTCTACGTGACTACCAATGCTACAATCTGGGCTGGGCTAAACTAAATTGGCGGGTAAAGTGCCGTTAGAAAATGGTGGCAAAAATGGACGCACGTGAGTCAGACGATGGCTACTAATTTGCGAAATTAATTGATTGCCTGAAAATTACATCTTCCGGGAGAAACTTTGGGGATAACGCTTAAAATTAACAACTGCGTGCTTCTCGAGAGAAACAGAATGAAACAAAATAATATCTACAAACATACCCTCTACCACGTGGTCCTGGTATCAACGAAAAAAAACCACGAACCCGGGTTAATTTTCCGTGGGTGGATTGAAAAGTTTAATTTTCCAAAGGGGGCACAAAATATCTGCAGGGGACGGTAGCGGGATTGATTTCTCGTTCAACTCACTGTGGATTCTTTTCGAAAGAAAAAAAAACACACCCTCGCACATCGGAACCCGCCAAAAAGTGGCTCTCTCCCCCTATCTACCCTCTACCTGCCGTGTTGCCAACCCCCACCCTTAGTTCCTCGTCTGTGCAGTGGTACGTTCGTTTTTTTTTTTTTTGGTGCGCTATTTTGGCGGTACCTACCGGGAATTCAAATTTAAATTTTAAACTGTGTCACTACAGTACCAAAATCTATTCTACACCCGGTATAAAAACAAACATTGAAAAAAAAATCATCAAAATCGGACCTGTTCTTGAAGATTAAGAAGTGAAAACCTTCATTGACTCGACTATATGTAAATCTACATAGGTTCACTCAAAATCTCTGGTAAATATACAAGATATTTAGAGGTAAAACTGCATCATTATTACAACATATGTCCCAACTGCTGCAATGATCTAGAAATAACACAATGAAATGACGTTTTCACAATAACAAACATTTACCATGTGACAAGAATGCCAATCTAGCTTAAAAAAATTCCTTGCCGTGAAGTTAATCTTGTTGATTTGAAGCCTCATCGAGATGAGTTGAAGATGACGAATTCTTCGGTCGATTTTTCCATCTCCAGCATACTTATTCCAAACATCGTGTATATAAAAAGCTGTTAAATCAGCTTGATTTTGAACACGAGTAAAACTCTCTATCAAAACGAAAAGCCAACAGAACAGGTAAAAAGTGAAAATTATGCAAATCGCATATTCACTCGGATACCGATTTTCTTTGTTCACAATAAGGGAAATCCCAGTATAGATAATAATGATTATGTTTTCAAACCATCCAACCAGTTCGACAATTATTGTTATCTCAAAATTCTGACAGATCTCGTTTGCTGTATCGACCAGGTCAGAGTGAAAATGAGACAATTCTTGCATCCGTTGAATGTTAAAAGTAATTTCATTTTCATCAAGGTCTTGAATCCTTGCGCCTTTACTCAAATGAAACAGATTGAAAAAATCTGGTGAACTGACTTGACGTTGCATTATAGAGTTGAGTTGCTTGAATTTACTAAAAGCAGTATTCATGATTTCGGTTAAGAAAAGAATGTCCAAGCTGCTCAGAGTCAACGGAAACATGTCATAAATCAAGTAGTTTAACCCTATATCCAGAAAAGGAGCACAAACAAACGTCAATGATAGCACTACAAACAGAATTATTCCCAACCAATTTCGACATTTTAAACTGTTGTTAATAAATGAATTATATCGATTTTTGTTTAATTTCAACAACAACAATTTTATATTATTGCTTCTTCGATAAAAACAAACTACACTGATCAACAAGTATGCGATATTTCCACAATTTTTTATTTTATGTGCAGAGAGAGATATGTCTGTCGTTCGTTCGTCAAGGACATACATGTTAAAGTAGACAGAAAGATAAATTATATACGAGTAAAACGGAATGCACCAGAAACGTGCAAGAATCTTTGAAAGGAAGCTGCTTTGGATAGTTGAAGAAAATTGAATAATTCCAGTTAATCTGAAGAGACATTTCAAAACTGTTGGTACCTCTTGAAGCAAACACATTCTTAAATTGACGGAATTAAATGGAGGGAAAGTACTTTACTTCATTAATGATTGACTCAATAAACACTTTGAATAATTAATATTTTAATGGACACAATCTAAAACGAATTATTAGTAGTAGAAGATATTATCTCAGAAGTTTATTTCTGTCATGTGACCACATTTCTGGCAGAAAAACAAATACTAATTAAGGGGTGCCATTAATTAAACCATTAAAAATGTGAATTCATTGTCGATCAGTACTTGATTTTCATATTTGGAATTGAACCAATATGACGACATA
The DNA here is from genome assembly GCF_963966145.1 of Tenebrio molitor. Classification (NCBI taxonomy): domain Eukaryota; kingdom Metazoa; phylum Arthropoda; class Insecta; order Coleoptera; family Tenebrionidae; genus Tenebrio; species Tenebrio molitor. The sequence goes on from NC_091047.1 coordinate 16,708,852, forward strand.
GGTGGTAACTGCAGCTACCATCTAAAAAAATACACTATGATAAAATTCAACCAATGGAACTTACGGTGTGGCAAAAAGTCCAGTCCAAATTAAAGAAATTATTCAGCGTAAACTGCAGTTTGGTGTTTAACAGCCTAACAGAAATCAGTTGAAGATGGTTCACACTTTTATCATTTACTTGTGCCAAAATATACTGATTCCACAAATCGTGAACGTGACTGGCAGTTTGATTCGCCTAAAATCTTTATATTGCTTATAAACATTTTGAATTGAATCTAAACGTTACCCTCTCTTGAGTACAGCTGTACATTCCAACCATCAAACAGACCCACAAGAAATAAAACAATATGTTCAGTCCCAGAAAGGGTAGCACTAGCACTAAAGTTGAATCACCTTTAGTTCCGTTGATTACATCAAGTAAAAAAATGTAAACTGTGTCGATGATGTAACCAAACAGCATGATCGTGGACACTATTGTAGTGATGTCAAAGAGTTTGCTAACGTCGAGAGAGAGATTCACTAGATCTAGATGATGAAGAGACAACTCCTGGATCCGGCGAATGTTATGACCGATATCCAATTTTTCTACTTTTCTGGCTCCGTTCAAAGAAAATGTTTTATGAAATGCGACACGTTGGACCTCTGTCTGTAGACTTTGATTAATTGAATCGAACTGGTTTCGAATCGACTTGAGCACATTATTTAGGAATAAGTGGTCAAAAGAACTCACTCCTGCCGATAAATAAGTTGAAAAGAGAATAACACTACTATAGTCGTAGATATAAATTATGGCTATAAAATTTACTACACCTGTCACAATAAAAATAATTTCAAACCAGTTGAGACGTTGTTTGTGAGTTTCCGGTGATAAAGTAGTTTGGATGTCTTTGAGTTTTAACAGTAAAAATTTCAGCTTGTTACTTCTCCATTTGAAAATCACTATAGATGTGATCATGGTAAAACTGCTTACCACTGACGCTACCATGTCTACTTTTTGGAATGTTGCAGTTAAATTCTTTTTATCAAAATAAGTTGAAGTAAGCCAAAAATAATAGCAAGAGAAATGAAGTGCACACACTGGGACGCTCCAGAAGCGTGGTAAATATCTTGAAAAGGTCGAAGAAGTATTTTTGCATGAAAACTGAACAATTCCAATGAATTTGTAAAAGAGTGCGAGACAAAAGGGTAATTCTTCCATTAAACACATCTTAACAGAATGAGTATAGTTTCGGTTATGTATACATTTTTAATCATCATGCCATATTTATGAGCTTTAATTGAAGTCACATTATAATTAATTGATTGAAAATCTAAGTGGATTCAATAAAAGCATCGTGTAATTATTGCCGAAACTATTAAATGTAGAATTGAATAAGGATGACAACATAGGTTGTAACTGACGCTATCATCTAAAAATGAAACATTACTAGATATTATAACCCTTTGACTTCCGAGACGCACCATATGACAGAAAGTCCAGTCCAAATTGAAAAAATTTCTAGCACTAAACTGTAGCTTGGTGCTAAGTAATCTGACGGATATCAGTTGAAGATGTCTCACTTTCCCATCGACTTCTCCTTTTAGACTGTACCGGTTCCAAATGTCGTGAATATGACTAGAAGTTTCATTTGCCTAGAACTCATCAAATCTATCAGATCACACAGAATACATTCTTACCGATTGTTGGGTCCGACTGTACATGCGAACCATTACGAAGAGCCACAGAAGAAAAAACAACAAATTGGCTTGGATGTACCAAAACTGAAGCGGAGCGTCGGGTTCGATTTTGTTCACAACAAAATAAACGAAGTCGTAACTGGCATCGACAACGCAACTAAACCACATGGCCATCGACACAATTGTCGTAACGTCAAAAAGGCTGTTGATATCTTTGGCCAAATGGACCAAGTCATAGTGAAAGAGAGACAGTTGTTCGATATGACGAATATTGGAAGCGACATCTTTTTCTTTAAGTTGTTTGATCTTTTCGTGCCTAGTCAAAGGAAAAATTTTGACCAAGTCGACGGAATTAACCTGTCTTTGGAGATGATGGTTAATCAGATCGAACTGGTCACGAATCGACCTCAAGACATTACTTAAAAATAAGTGGTTCAAACAGCACACTCCAGAAGGAATGTAACAAAAGAAAATGAAATTCGATTCGTCGGTAAAAAGAGTTAGTGCATAATTGACAACAATGGCGGTAACCAGAATTGTCTCGCTCCAGTTGAAATGATATTTCTGTTTCTTTGGTGTGCCACAAAACAAGACGACTTTGATGTCATGTACTTTCTCCAACAACAAACTGATTTTATTGGATATCCAATATTTGGATACTACAGATGTAGTAATTGCAAAAATACTCACTAAGGCGAGAGTTACGTCGATGTAATCTATCAAATCGATCGAATACGCAGAATTGATTGTGTCTTGAAGCCACACTGTGCACGTATAGATGTAAAATATGTAGAAAGGTAAACAGTACAGATGCGGAACAACTGAAGAAAATGTTGACGGAGTACTCAACGGAAAAGGAATGACTCCATAGAATTTATAAACTAGTCTTACCCAAAATGGTATTTCTTTCACGAAATACATATTACTACAAACACTGAATAAATAAATTGAAGAAGTTCCAAATTGATTATTATCGATTGGTATAAAAACGTTTTTATTTGATTTAAGTGTGAAAACTAATTTCTAAAATGCGAACAAATAAATTATGCATTACCACTAAAAACTACACCGTAGGAATGTATTAAACTTATCATTGTCCCATCGACATTTAATAAAATGCAATGATTATGGGCCGGCTTCACCAACGCCAGTTAAAGTTAACTGTGGGTTAAAATGCTTCGTTACTTTAGTTACCTATTGTTATAACAATGTTTTCGGTAGGTACCGGTAGGTACACACGCGGCCACCCAAAAGTGCACGATTTTTTTCCCTTTGTACAGTTGATTGCAAAAAAACAGAACTGGCAGAATAAAATTGACACATTTTTATGGTGTGAAACCTTCTTGCGAAAGATAGGTTAAAATTATGGTTAAAATTCAATAACATTTTAAAAAATGATTTGATAGGTATTGTCAAGTAGACAATTAATTGACAAATGGACAAAACCAAATTTACATTAGGAGAATTTTCATTTCCCGTTTTTTTTTGCAACCAACTGTAGTTTATGCTTTAAAACATAGGCGCACGGAAATGTCATTATTTGATTGACAGTTTCGTAAAAAAATTAAAAATTGACATTCTGAGACATCTCACATCAATTCAAGCTGCTAGAGCCATTGCTAAAATAGAAGAAAACTGGTCTTTGGTTGCTGTAGCTGCCGAATTGCATATCAGTAAAAGTTGTATATTTAACTTAAAACGACGATGGCAACAAAATAGAATACAAAGGCCAGTGCGGGTAGGGGTAGGAAGAGTTTCTAATGTTCAACAAGACAACAATTTGGTTAATTTTGTAATTAAAGGCATTAATATGGTAATATTACATGGGTATTATAATTTCTTCAAGACTAACTTTAGAAGCTTGACTTTTTTTAAACAAAACATACATTTCTCATTAAAAATAGCATTCAAGACGAACGCCACTGGACAGATCCCGTTTCAATCTAGAGAAAAATTGAGAAATCTGCGTCAGATATCGTGCACTTTTGGGTGGCCGCGTGTGTACAATCAAGCAATTTCATTAAATGGTGTGCAACGAATGATGTTTTTGACATTTTTACTTACTGGTAGCAGAGACATGCTCGAAAATTGAACACTTATTGAATTTAGTAATGACAATGAAATATGTACATAAGTAATTACATTAGTATCGACTTTTGAACCATCTTTCCTTGACATACTTTCTTATCAGGGAGGTGTATAAATAATGTCAAGATGGTTTCCCATTTATTATCCCCGACCTAAAGTCTATTACTCTATTCCATTTAATTATGCAGTATAGAATAGCATAGGGACTATTTTCCCGTCGTTGATTGGTCAAAATGAGGGAAAAGTTTACACCAAGGCAATGCTAGATTTTTGAAAAGTATTGTCAAAATTTTATATCTGATGGATTTTTTGGTTATTACTGTCAAACTTATCGAGTTTTTGTATCAAACGCATCATTAAACTACAATTTTGTTATTAAAATACTACTACCGTACGTTCCTTTATAACTTTTTTTTTGTTAATGTTTTAAATTTATATTTGCCGCGTTCGCCAGTGTGAAACGTTCTCCATTCAAAGCGACATCTACTGCATTCTTAAATGGAATAGACTGTATCGGGCGTTCAAATGAAATCCTGGGCTGAGTAGGCGTTGGAAAAATTAAACTGTTCAGAACAGTGTAGAGTTTGAATTTCCCGCCGTTTGATACGAAAGACGTTTGTTTATGTTTAATCGGGACATAATTGAACATGTTTGTTTTCAGCAAAGGGTGTCCATAGATATTTGGGTCGAGAATAGGAATCGTTAAGTTATTCAATTTTTAATGTAAAACATTGCAAAGAGAGAAAAAGAGAAAGATTTTCTTGGCTTTAAATTTTAGGTTAGCTGTCAACATACTCCAATAAATCTACGCTTTAAAAAACACAACAATTGACGGTTTCCAACGTCTTCCCAGCCCAGGATTTCATTTGAACGCGCGATAGAATTTGTTGACTAACGAACAAAAAAACTGTCCATGAATGGTCACTTAGCAACGGTAATATACGGACATTTTTTCGTTGCCTCTTTTTGGGTTTAAATACGTTTTTAAAAGGGATTTGTCGCCTCAAGACTACGTTTGGTCTGATCGCCGAAGTATGATAACAATTTTTCAGCAAAAAAAAACGCTGCCTCCAATACTTATTTTTCTTTTTCTCTGGAAAAAGTTCTAACAGTGCGGGCCAGTACACAGAAGAAAGTTAATCATAATCAAATGCGAGATTAACTGAACACGTGATTAAATTGAACCAATCGAAATTTCGGATTCATGGGTTAATCGCGCATTAAAATTTAAATTCTCTTTCTATAAACTGGCTCTAGGTCTTTTGCATATATGTCAAGGACAAATAAATAAGAATAAGAAGCTCTTATGAAACTGGTCAACGTTTCATAATTTATTGTCAATGTTACCGCAGAACAAAAAAAGTTTTTTGTTCGACACTATCAAAATTTGAGAATTTTCTCCTGTGTGAACGGATTTTGATAAATGTCCCAACTTGTCAAAATGAAACGTCAAGTTAATTTTAAAGATTTTAAGCGATTTGGAGCCTTTAAGGGGCGTGTCGAATAAGAAAACTTTGTATTCAACTCGTAAATTTACACACGAATACGTTAAATAAACTATTATTTTCGTATTTTGTGAGAATAATGTAGCATAAATACTGTAGATAGTTCTTTACATTTTTTATGGAAGACTATTAAGGAAAAGTGATGAAATTGTCATTATAATTTACAGTTTAATTGTTTAAACATTTATTGTAAGCATAAGTGCAGCTACTTTAATCTAAAAAATTACAAATAATATGACTACTGATGAAATTTTTAAACATTTGTCTACTTATGTGATTTTAATTCCTGTTTTCAAATTTTGTTTCAAAACAGAAACTCGAAACTAGAAGAAACAAAATTCTGTACTTCTCCGAGTAAAAATTATTTATGTCATATTTTCTTTAAGACAACTGGACAAACAATTACATAATACTAATCAGATAAATTAGATTAAACTAAATGTGAAACTGGATGAGTATTACTACGTAAGTGGTAACTGCTGCTATCATCTGAAAAAAAAATTGAGGAAATGTTGAAACAAAAATTAATTATCACCATATGACAAAATGTCCAGTCCAAATTAAAGTAATCTCTTGCAGTAAACTGGAGTCTCGTATTAAGAAGTCTAACGGAGACCAATTGAAGATGACGTATTTTCTTGTTGATTTTTCCAGACATTGCATATTTGTTCCAAATATCATGAACAAGAGACACAGTGTTGTTAGCTTTATCCTGAACACCACTAAAAATTCCCACCAACACGAAAAGCCAGTAGAACCCATAGAGAAGATAAATGCCATTAATAACAAAATTAAAGGTTGTTCCTGTGCCATTCACTGTTATGAAGACAATGTAGTAAACCGTTTCGATTACATTTTCAAACCAACACAACAAAGACACTATTATGGTGATTTCAAAATTCTTACAAATTTCTTCTGCTAAATTCACCAAGTCGTAGTGTAGATGTGACAATTTTTGAATTCGCTGAATCTTAAAATCGAGCTCATTTTTTTCCAAAACTTCAATTTGTTGTGTTTTAGCAAGAGGAAATATTTTTGATAAACTAGACGACTCGATTTGTTGCTGGAAGTTATTGTTAATCATTTCGAATTTAAGAGAGAGCTGCTTCATAATGTCGTTTAGAAACATACTGTCGAAACAAGTTAAGATGAGAGGAAAATAAGTATAGATTAAGAAAAGAGAATCCGTACTCATGAACGGAATAAGTGCAAAGTTTGATATAAGAAGTGCAACAAGACCTAATATGAACCAATCAAATTGGATGTTTCGATTAGGCATAGTCATGAAGTCATATTTTACGCTGTTGGTCTGAATCAAGAGTGACTTTAAGCTGCTGCTCCGTTGATAAAAATAAAAACAACAGGCAGTTGTGTATAAAATGTTTTCAACGTTAGTAAATTTGTCTATGAGCTCGAAGACGCTCACATAATCATGAGAAGATGTATTGTAGCTAATACAGATGTAGATGAAAAAAGAATAAAAAGGAACGCACCACACACGCTGATAAACTTTTATACATTTATTTTCAGAATCTGTGAGCGAAAACTGGACTATTCCGATCACTCTGTAGATAAATTTTACGAGAGCTGGGGTGTGTGGTAGTAAATACATGTTCGAAAATTAAGCAAGTACTAAGTTTGATGGTGACTCAGATATCGATTGTTCGTTTTCATTAATTCAGTCATAATAATTTACTTTATGGTTTTCTAACTTTCATACTATCCTTGTCTTACGTATTTAATAAATAATAATGTAAACATCAATAATAACATCCTCTAAAATTACACAACTGATAGATTGTCTACATTAAAATTGTATTATATTCACAATAATAATTATTATAAAAGATTTTATCTGTTGTTTGTAGTCCTCTGTTTTTGTCTGTAAGTTTTGTGTCTAACCGTTTAGATGTGAAACTGAATAAGAATGACCACGTATGTCGTAACCGCAGCTATCATCTACGAATGACAAAATTATCACATTCAGTTTGACTGTTCACACTCACCGTATGACAGAAAGTCCAATCCAAATGAAAAAAGTTTCTTGCGGTAAACTGTAACTTGATGTTAAGCAATCTGACCGAGATCAACTGTAGATGAAGCACTCGTGTATCCACTTCACTTTTGGAGTTGTAAAAATTCCATATTTCATGGACATATGTAGACATTTTATTCGCCTGAAAACTCCGAAATCAATGTGAAAACTCCAAACTATTTTCTTACCGTCTGTTGAGTACGGCTATACATCCGAACCATAAAAAAAAACCACAACAGAAAAAACAGCAAGGTTGTTAACGTATACCAAAAAAGAGACGGCGGGTCCATCTGTATTCCATTCATCACACAAAATATAATCGTATAGATCGTATCAATGACCATCCCAAACCACGTTACCATCGCAACCAGCGTTGTAACATCAAAGAGTTTGCTAACCTCGATGGCCAAATTGACCAGATCGAAATGAAGAAGGGACAACTCTTCTATACGACAAATGTTAAAAGTCTTCTCGGCTTCTTTAAGTTGTCTAATTTTTTCGACTTTAGTCAAAGGAAAAATTGTATTCAAGTCGACACGATTAATTTGCTTTTGCAGATGTTGGTCGATCACTTGGAACTGATTGCGAATGGTTGTCAACACTCTGTTCAGAAACACATGATTCAGACAACTTATACTTGAGGGGATGTAAAAAAAAAGAACATAAATTCCCATGTCGAAAGAAAAAGCCAAAATTATGTTGAGCGAACACGACAGAAGAAGAATTAGTTCAAGCCAGTCGGAACTTTGCGATGGATTTTTCGACGTGGCGGCCGTTAGAAGGGATTTGATTTCTTTTATTTTCAGCAATATGAGGTGGAGACTGTTGCTTCGACGATGGGAAACGACAATGTTAATGCCGATCACGAGCATACATAACAACGAAGCCATGAAGTCCACGTTTTCCCGTACTTCGTTTAGGTATGGACTGCTAACAGCGTTTGTTAGCCACATCACAAAAGTGTAAAAATGAAACATGTATAAAGGAATGCACCATAAACGAGCAATAATTTTAGAAAGAGTGTCGGTCGGCATTTTCGAGGGAAATTGAAGGATTCCATAAACCCTAAAAAGAAGTCTCATCCAAATGGGTATGTCTTCAAGCACACACATTGTACAAACAACACTTACACAGTGTTTAGTTCATTATTTATTATAATTTTTATCTTGAAAGGACCAATTTTCATATTGCAGGAAAAAACCTTGTCGTTGTCATAACAAAAACGTTTTAGGTATCAGATATTATTAACTCTTGACCCATTTTCGTTATTAACAACACATTTTGAATATTTCAATTATGTCTGTTGACCATTTTCGGCCAACCAAAATAAATATACAGGGAGTACACATAATTAATAGTATATAACGGTATTAGGCCGATATGGGTTATATAACAGACGAGGTTGAGATTTTATAATCAACCGAGTCTGTTAAATCCATATCGGCCGTATGTTGTTTTATAGTTTTCTTTATACCAATAATACTTAACATTTAACGATGATTTATTTGTAAGACTGACATTTCTCTTTACTTCAAAAATTAAATTTAGTTGTCATTTGTGCCGTAACCGTAGCAACGGCAGCAAAAATAACGGCCTCGGTCTGATAATTTTGAATAACGGCCTATAATTTTGAATAACGGCCTAGACTGTTATAGGTGTCATATCAATCAAGCATTGAGTACTGATAAATCCTAATAACAGTATGGTATAAAGAAAAAATAATAATAGCACTAGTAGCAGTAATATGAAGTTGCAGATACATAATCTAAAAATGACACCACAGATAATTTTTAAATCGCAGACATAATGATTTAGTTGCAAGTTTAAAATTTTCCTCTTTCTGACCTGTGTAAGATACCGTGTATTTTTAACATCATTAAAGAGATGTTATTTCCCTCCACCACCCGATTATTTTTTGCGTTTTTTTGGTTATAATATTGACAAAACTTATGAAATATTGTATTTGTTATTTCCGGTACTCCATCGTTGTTTGTAAATGTTCTTTTAAATGCGAAACTGAACAAGGATGACTACGTATGTGGTAACTGCAGCTATCATCTAACAACAAGATGACAAATTATTATAGTCAGATTGAGTGGTCAGACTCACCGTGTGACAAAAAGTCCAGTCCAGATTAAAAAAATGTCTTGCAGTGAACTGTAGCTTGGTGTTGAGTAATCTAACCGAGATCAGTTGTAGATGACACACTTGTTTGTCCACTTCCCCTCTAGAATTATAAAAATTCCATATTTCGTGAACATTTGTAGCCATTTTATTCGCCTGAAAGTCTCGAAATTAATTTGTACACTTGTAACCATTTTCTTACCGTCTGCTGCGTGCGACTGTACATTCGCACCATTAAAAAGAACCACACCAAAAAGAACAGCGAACTTGTCGTCATGAATAAATTAATAAACGGTGATTCCATCTGTATTTGATTCACCGCAAAAATTACGAGCATATAGAACGTATCAATCACCCACACGAACCATACTACCATCGCAACCATCGTTGTAACATCGAAGAGTCTGCTAACCGCAACAGCCAAGTTGACCAGATCGTAATGAAGAAGAGACAACTCTTCCATGCGGTAAATGTTAAAACTCTTCTCGGCTTCTTTGAGTTCTCTAATTTTTTCGACTTTAGTGAAAGGAAAAATTGTATGCAAGTCGACACAATTGATTTGCTTCTGTAGATATTGATCGATCACGTCGAACTGGTGGCGAATGTTTGCCAACACTTTACTCAGAAACACGTGATTTAAGCAGCTTGTAGTAATAGGAATGTAACAAAAGAGAAAATATATTGCCATGTCGAAGAAAAAAGCGAAAATGATGTTGATTAAATACAAGACAAAAACAATTAGTTCTAACCAGTCGGAACTTTGATGTGGAATTATCGACGAGGTGGGCATTAGAACGACTTTGATGTCATTTATTTTCAGCAATAAGAGGTGGAGACTGTTGTTTCGGCGATAAAAAACAACAATGTTAAGACCCATCAAGATCGTACCTAAGAGCAAAGCTGTTATCTCGACGTTGTGCATTACTTCATTTGCGTACGGAGTGGCAAAACTATTTGTTAACCACATCACACAAATGTAAAAATAACAGACGTACAAAGGAATGCACCATAACCGAGGAACAGTTTTGGAAAGAGTGTCAGTGGACGTTTTTGTCGGGAATTGGATAACCCCATGAAGCCTAAAGAGAAGTCTCATCCAAATAGGTATGTCTTCGAGCACACACATTGTAAAAAACAACATTCGCAGGTGTCTAATTCATCAATTTATTTCATATTGAATCGAGAAACCTTATTGTTGTCATAACAAGAATGTTTTAGTAGATATGTATGTATTTATTAATTGTCGATCCATTGGAGTAATTAAGAACCCATTTTGAGTGTTTTAGTTATTTCTGTGGCAACTTTCCACCAACAAAATAAAAATGTGTATACATATACACACAATACACAATTTAATTTAAACATTAAAGGATCAACGTTAAATAGAGTGTGATCAAACCAAACCGTAAATATCAAAATCTAGTCTAATTTGTGCGCCAGAATTACAGTGAATGTCATATTTTATTGCAATTTAATCGAAGCTATTGCACATTACAAATTATGCAATGGTGGCCTACATAACGCAGTACAATGTCCAAAATACCGGGTGATCAAAAAGGACTGTTTGAGTTGGCAATACAATTAAGAGCATTTTGTTACTCAACTGTTTGCAATGCTGCAACCGGATACGTCTTTTGTCTTTTGACATGAAATCAACAGCGACAGTAGATTATGTATGTATAGTTGACTCAAGTTGCAAAAAACCACTTGTCATTTGCAACAGCCTTTTTTCAATATTTTCTAACCAAATAAAGGCACAAGGGGACCAGAAAATCATAGTTTGGATTGAATATTTTCCATATAAGTACAGTTTTAAAGTAATTTCAAATGATTAATGCCATAAAAGCGCTGTTGCAAATGCAAAATGGTTTTTTGCAACTTGAGTCAACTTTATAAAAATCAACGGTACAAAAAAAAAACAACTTGAAATACATAACAACAAATTGGTGGAATAGGAAGGATAAGGCGCAAACCTGTTTGCATGGACAGCCTTCTTATGGAGGTGTTGGGATTTCTTTACATTGAGTTCTGATATCCTCGACAACTTCTTCATTTAGAGTAAAGGGTCTGCCAGTTGGTTTTTGTTTAGTTACGTTTCCTATATTTAAGCAGCCTTCAAATACTAGCATGAAATGTTGCTGAAATGCGTCGAAAGTGACCAAAAATTCGGGAAACAGTTCCCAAAACTGATTAGTGATTATACGTTGCTTGAAGCAAGTACTGCCAACCAGTAATTGGATTATAAATCCCACTTCAAAATAAGCCATTCCAATAAAAATGTTGTGTTGCAACGTGAAAACCATGTTATAGTTATTTATGCAACGAGTTTCTGTGTAAATTGGACTTTTCTAATTGCCCGAGGGACAAGATTAAAACACGAGCATAGCGAGGGTTTTAAGGACTCAACATTTGATGAGGAATAAGTACGTAGTAAGTATTTGCCTCGACCAATTCGGTCTGTATATACAGGGTCTCTATAAATGATTGTCTGGTCAAGCCAGCCTTGGAAAAAAAATTTACTGTTCCGCTTTTTTGAAACCGATGCCAAATTCTAGTTCGTTTTCACGGTCACTTCTGACATTAGTGACTGACGTTTCGTTTGCGCTTGTCAGTCGAGTTTTGGTTCCTTATATTCGTTTTATCGCAGTTAATCACAGTTAATATACACCAAAAATCAGTATTTTTCAATAAAAATTGCAAGGACGTCCGCTTTTAGAGGTAAAAACACTGGCAAAATTTGTGAGGTTATGCTTTAATGTTTTATGTTTTATTTTAGCTTTATTTTCTTTACAATGGTTTATTCTGTTGAACAGAACACGTTCATTGTTGTTTTTTACTTTCGAAATGGAAGGTTTAATAATGGGGAATTATCTGTTTGTAAAAATGAATTCCATCAAAATATCTGAACAACATTGTGAACAGATTTTTAACAATCAGAACAATTAGCAGGGGTAAATCATTAGGACGAGCACCAGTATCTGATGAAATACTCAAGGATTTGAAAGAAATGGTGGAAAAGACTACAGATATCAATAGCCTGTTTATCTCAACAATCAGGTGTACCACCATGCACTTGTCACAAAATCATTAAAAATAGGCTACAACTGCATCTTTATAAAATTAGTGTTGTACAAAAACTCCAACCTGCAGATTATCAAAGTTGTGTTCAGTTTGAAAATCACCTCAATTTCATAATTTGGAGTGCTGAGAATCCACACCAATTTGTAGAGACTCCTTTACATGTTTTGAAAATTGGTGTGTGGAACTGTGGATAGCAGTGTTGCTATACCTACCCTTAACTAAGAAAAGCTGCAAAATATTTTTGAAAATAAATGAAGAATTGTCAAGTGTTTAGAAGTTAATGGGGGACATTCTCAATCTATTTTATAAAAAAATACCTATTTGTTATCGTTTTTTAGTGTTGTAAATTATGTTGTTGAATACATTTGATTTTATTGAAAAACCAGTAAGACTTACTTGTTATGAAAAACACTGTTATTTATATTGGAAGAAAAAATGGGAGTCAATACCATATTCGACAATTCAGTCTAGGTCGTATTTACCACTAGCATAAAACAAGAAATGTGAAAGCACTAAAGCAGACAAAAAGGCAGTATCAAGTATTGTATTGTGGTATACGAGGACAAGGTGTTCTCAATATTTATCTGTTTGGATTTGTTCTCATACCAATTCCTGTACAGTGTGTGGCGGTACGATGGGGGCAATAATTGTTCCCCTGTGGGTGTTGATATTAAATAATAAATACATTAATGTTAGCAAGAGTAAAGCACAGTTGAAACTTATCTCTGGTTAAAAGCCAACAACCTAACCTGAAAATGTGACATTCATTAATTGCCGAACAAAGCGGCACATTCAAAATTTGACAAGTTTCCATGGCTGGCTGGACCCGACAATCATTTATAGAGACCCTGTATAAAACAAAGTCGGGTTAGTTACGCTATTTATAACTCAAGAACGGCTGGACAGATTTTTATGATCTTTATATTGTTGGATTTGTCTCCGCCCCGATTAGCAGAATAACTATTAAAACATGGAATAACTAACGAAAAAAAAATTATGAAGAAAATTCATTTTGAAAGGTTATGTCATCTGTCACAATCTGTCATTGTGCGCGCATCGACAATTTGAACTTAATTGAGATTTAACGTTAGCTGAGTTTTAACACCAAGTGTGATCAATGGTGATCAACAACACGTACTTTTGCATTGTACAGGGTGCGACAACATAACTTCCTTTTTTGAAATGCGCGCTATTCAGACTGTAGGGGTCGTAATGGGGCGGGGGTGGTCTCATTCGAAAGCCGTGGTTTTAAAGATTTGTTCCCTATCCCCCTGTCAGCTGCCATCATGCGTTAGAAGAGTGGAAAGCCTGCGTTTGCCGTTGAGGTCTACTTTTCAAACTGATTTTCTGTGATCGCAACCCTTCCGAAATCGCTTCAATGTTGGGTCGTGTCGCGAACCAGAAATCAATTGTTACATGGGTCACTACGTTTAGACCATGATTTCAGACAAACCGGGAGTGTGACAAGACGAAGAACTGGAGTCTCACCTCAATAAGGGGCAATTTGTAGTAGAGAACCCGCTCGCCCGATTTGTCCCCTTGCAATTTTGTTTGTGTTTTTTTTTTAAATCTCGCGTTTATATCAACCATCAAAGGACCCTACAAGGCTAACATCCCTGCAGAAATTGCGAACATTCCCGCTACTATGTCATGGCTAACGCTAGAAATGGGCTTATTCACATATTCAGTGTATCGCACCTGTATATAACTAATTATGCATTTAAGTACGTCAACTGTCTGTAATTATTTAAATGCTATAGTCCATTCATTTTAAATCTTGGGTTTAGTAATAAAACTTGCCTGCTTTGACACTTGTCCGGAACTCAGTGAATCTAAAACTGTGTTCAATACCGAGTGTCAACTACCAAACCTGACCATAGGAATTTAACATGAAAAATAGTTTTTGCGTGATTTCAGGTACCTACTTCATTAAGAAATTGATTAAATTTAACATTTGTTAAATGGTCAAGTTATTAGAAACATTTTTATTCACATTTATCAAAATGTCGAAATATGTTTGTGTTTAAATTTACTACTAAAATCGCCCAATAATTTGATTATTAAAAATACCATCCCAAACATTAAATTTCTGAGGGCATGGCAAGCCCTCCGACAAATTACCCCAGAAATGTGGAGAAATTCAGTGCGGCACACTGAAGACAAAATTAGAGAATAGTGGGATCGAGAAGTAACTTTTAGAATTACTCCAAGTAATGCTACGTCACGGGGGAAGCTGTTTTAGGGTTGAACATTTATTGCTGTGCGGCATACCTAACCTTGAAATTATCAAACAAGTGAACAGTGCGTCCAAACCATCAAACCAACAAACCAGTGGAACAAAATATTCATCTACAAAATGTTTCCAACAAACACGCATATGCTTAGTAATTCTCTTTCCAATTTTTAATTTAATTTTCCATATTTTCTTCCCGTCAGATGTTGACTGCATCCCAACCAAACTCATTAAAATATTCAATCCGTTTATGGTGATTGTTAATTCTGGATTATTTTTATACAGTGAATTTTTTTATCAATGAACCATAGAGATTTACATGGTATAAAGTATAAACTTTATTTCGCGTCAATTGCTAATTTCAAAATTATTTTTCGGACATGAAATAAAGTTTACACCATGTCAATTCTTATGGTTCATTGATAAAAAATTCACTGTATAGTTAGTTACAACTCGGGACACAGCAATTTGCTCTACTGCTCATTATACTCTCACTTCTTGCAAATGAATTTACCGAAAAAACTTAAATCTCCTTCATTTTGATTATTCATTTTATCTTAATAAAAAAACTTAATTCAATTCAGCTAATAAGTTAACACAACATTTATTGATTCTGAGGCGGTACGAAGTTCGCCGGGTCAGCTAGTAGAGAATAATTATAACTTATAATCATGGTGTATCTGTCCAACAGCGCACTCTCAGCTTTTGATCGCAGCCTTTGATTTAGGTTAGAAATGTATACGTACTGCGCATGATAAAATAATTTGTTCAAAATGCCTAGTCATTTACAACAGTATATTGTGATGTCTTCAATATGCCTAACTGCCATCAGGCATTTTGCAAAATGACTGAAAACGGCAAGTCATTTTGAATAATTGAAAGTTATTATTCAAAGTGACGCTGTTTTGCAAAACGCCTAGGTTTTTTGCAAAAAGCCTAATTCTGATATATGCCTGCGACAGATACACATTATGAAAAACTACTCATAACTCCCTTGGGATATTTGAAATTTTTTCGCCCTTCTCATTGTTTACAACAAACTCATGAGAACCAAACTATAGTAACCATATATTCACGCAATCTTCCCTGCAAAATATTTTTAAGAAAGTTTTAACTTTTAAGGATGAACTGGAGTAACATTGAAAAATGGCGAAATTTGCTTAAAATTGGTACAATAGTCCTTTCATCCATTCTAAAGTACTGTGCCAAATTTAAAAAAATTTGGTCGAGGAATTTTAAAGTTATTACCTTTTAAAGTTTCGTGATATTTTACACGTGTTCTTATGAGAAATGGTCGCATAAAAATTGATAAAATAGTATATTGTTATATAAGTGAGGAAAGGGATGCATTGCTAAACGAGAATGAGAATTGGATCACGAGCGATAGCGAGTTGATCTAATCATTCAAGTTTTGCAATGGACCTTTCCTCACGTATGTAACATACTATTTTTTCCAACGTCAAGAGTTTTTCGGTTTATCTTGGATAGGTATTATCAATTTATTATTTTATACAAATCAACATAGAAGTAAAATTTAAAATTTGAAAATCACGTTTCCATGCTCACAGTAAACAATAAAATTTAATTTATTGAATGTCAAGCCGTGTTTTTTCCAAAACTAAAGAAGAATTGAAATAGTGATGGAAGTAGATAGTGATGAAGATTTACCAAATACTCCACCAGAAGTAAAAGAGGCAGCGAACTTGGTAACTTTGGAGTTGTTACCTCTCAAATCGCGAGCACGCTATGAAAGGGAATATGATATGTTCATGAGATGGAGACAAGAAAAAAAAATTAAAAGCTTTTCAGAGTCGGTAGTTTTGGGGTACATGTCGGAACAAGCCAAAGTGCAAAAATCATCGACTTTATGGTCACGATATTCGATGCTGAAAGCAAGCTTGGTTGTCAAAAATAATGTTGACATTAGTAAATATTGTAAGTTGGTTGCATTTCTAAAAAGACAATCCGTTGGTTATAAGGCCAAAAAATCAAAAATATTTTCAAGAGAGCAAATATTCAAGTTCTTATCAACGGCCCATGATGAAGAATTCCTCTTAATGAAGGTAAACTAAATAATTGCTAATTTTTACATTAATTTTCATTAATAATTTTTTTCTTAATTGTGCAGGTTATTGCAATTATTGGATTGTCGGGTGCTTGCCGCTGCGACGAATTGAAAAATATGACAATTGACGACATACAAGACACCCAATCAGTATTGATAATAAATATACCGGACTCTAAAACAGGAAAAAGTCGTGTATTCACAGTAGTGAAAAATGAACTAGCAAATGATTTGAATTTGATTGAGATATACAGAAAATATGTTTCTCTAAGATCACCTCTTACAGAACATCGGCGATTGTTTGTGAACTATCAAAAGGGTAAATGTACCGTTCAACCCGTAGGAATAAACAAATTTGCCAAAGTACCGGCCATTATTGCAAATTACTTGAAAATACCAGATGCTTCTTCTTACACGGGGCACTGTTGGCGGAGAACATCAGCGTCCTTGTTGGTAGATGCTGGAGCTGACTTACTCACATTAAAAAGCCATGGAGGCTGGAAGTCCTCGGCAGTAGCAGAGGGCTATATCGAAAATTCAATTCAAAATAAAATTTCGATCGCTACAAAAATACTTGGAAATAACTTATCCGAGAAACCAAACAGAATTGCTAATGTGGCGTCAACGTCGAGCTCTGTATCGACACATTATTTAGCAAATAAATCAGACACAGTTGGAGTTTCAATTCATGCAGAAAATTGTACATTTAATTTTTATAATACCGATAAAAAAAGTTAACTATGTAATAACTATGTTAATAAAGAATTCTTACAATAATTGTATAATTATATCAGAAGGTTATTTAAATGAAATTCCCTAAATGAGGAACAAATTATTTTTTATTACTTTCCCCACTAGTGAGGGAAGTGATTTACTTTCCTCACATGTGATGCAAACGCCTACTTTCCTCTTTAAATTGAGTGATGGAAATGTCATTTTCAGACTTGACGTTGGAAAAAACATATTTCAAAATGGCCAATTTTTCTTTAATTTTTCACACATAAAGTATCGATATCGTAGAATTTTTTAATGAATTTACAAAAAAAGTTGGTCGAGGATTTTCCTTGTAATCGCTAATTACATGTGGAAAAACACGGTTTTTGAGGTTATGTATCTGTTTTAATTTCAATAAAAGTGAACAAAATGCATATAATTCACGTCGGTATGCAACATTACACTCATATCGCACGTTTTACTGCAGTTACGTTAAGAACTTTAACAGAAATCAATGAAAATTGAAATTCAGTGTGCTTTTGTTTACTTTCACGTACAGTCTTAGTCAAAAGATTGTAAAATCACATGTAAGTAATTATCTAAATATCAAGAAAATAAACACAAAATTTACTTGCAACTCATTACAATTCGTTTCCAAAAATTAAAAACTATTTTTTCAAATATTGATTTCTCGTAATAAAGGTTTCATAGCATTATAAGAGATCCGCAACTTTTTGCTGAGATTGTTACTCCAGTTCATCCTTAAGTATGTAGGTACTATCGCGGCCAAAATACTTTGGTCGTCACTTTTTGACACTTTAAATGTAAATAAAGTATTAAGGTCAATATACACGACAATTTCAAATTATTCTTGTCAAAAATATGACATCTTCAGTTTTTGATAAATGTAGAATCGTCTTACTTGCTTCTGAAGGTTGTCTAAACCGCGACCATGTTGATCTTTTGCTTTTGAACCCTGCCTCCGCAGCTGGGATTTACCCCACCCGTATGACACTGACGGATTAAAATAATTTTTTGTTCGACACAGTCAGAATTTAAGAATTTTCTCCTATGTGAACGGATTTTGATAAATGTCACAACTTGTCAAAACGAAACGTCAAGCTAATTTTAAAGGTTTTAAGCGATTTGGAGCCTTTAAGAGGCTTGTCGAACAAAAAAACGTTTCACTCGCGTTTTAAAATGGCCCACGCGTGCCAAAAAAGGTCCAATTTACACGCAAACTCGTCAAATAAACTACTATTTCGTGTTCGTTTCCTGGGATATATAACCGGGAAAGTGGTATATAACTAAATATACATATAAACTTTCCCGGTTATATACCTAACTTGACATCTGTCAAAGATAACCTCAAAATTTACAATAAATTAATGTTTTTTAAGACTTTGCCTAAACGAACACGAAAAATGTTATTCAATATTCGTGCGCTGTCAGTTTTCAGGTATTCGGCCTGTTTTGTAGCACTTGGCTGACGCCGCGTGCTTCAAATTTCGGCCTCATACCTGAAAAATGATCTGACAGCGCTACTCATATGAAAATAACTATTTGACAACAGTAAAAAATAAGGTTAAACATCCTAAAGCTTGCTTTACAATTGAATATCATTTATGTCACATTGACGACCAAAGTATTTTGGCCCCGCGATAGTACTATTGCGAGCAAAAAAAGTGGGACATCAAATTTTCGGTTAATTTTGAAAAATTCCATGTAGTTCAAGCTTTATTGTCATTTTTTTTGACACTATTCCAGCTGACAGTTTAAAAATGTATTTTATACTCCTATTTTCCTTTTCCAAATGCCCTCTTCTTTTGATAAAGGTAGATTTTGATTGGAACTTTGCATTAAATAAATATTCACTACGTGCTTACTTACAATAATTCCCTACAACCTACAATATGTAATGACAACGTCAATCAATTCAAAGTAGGGTTAGACTCAGGTAATGGTTATTTCACATTAAAAATCAAGACAATGACGTTGATGTCCCACTATTTTTGCCCGCAATAGTACATAGGTACACTAAACAATAAAATATTGTATGCACCACGGGAGATATTCATGTTTTTCCCCTCGGTTTATAACCACGTCAACGGTCAACCTCAGGGAAAAATCATGTTCATATCTCCCTTAATGCATAAATATCTATAATTTGAAATTTCCAGCGTTTTACTTTGAATGTGAATGTCAAATGTCACACGACGCTATGACACGACATATGTTAGTGTGAAGTCGTCAACAACCGGAAGTTACTCTGGTTATACCACTTAAAAGTAAAAATCAGTACTGCCGACTCAAACAGTCCTTTTTGATCATGCTGTATATTGAAAATGGACGAATGTTTTTAATATTTTCGTTATTAACTTTAGTATCAAAGAACAATCAACTTATTTTTTCAAATGCTATCTAACAAGTTGACTTTGCAACAATATTCAATAGAAAAAATAAATAAAATATACATACATATTATAAACTTCGTCCAGCGAGAGATTGGGAGATCTTAAATTGTATTAAATTAACCCAACACAACAAAATGCACTAGAATACATTGATTAGAGTATAACTTCAGGGCAAATATGTTACTGCTTCAAATGTTACGGAAGCTGGGTACTACTTTCTCTACGTAGAATTTAGTCATTTTTATGTCAACCAATCTCTCGCTGGACAAACTATATCAACATTAAGTTGAGGTTACTGTGAAATTCGTGTCACAGGAATTTTGTTCATAGAGACCAAAAAGTAAAGGGCCAACGTTACATCCTTGGTCAGGACAGTGACGAGGCTGACTTTCTTTGATTTACTTATTACAATATACCGGGATATCAAAAATTATCTTGGTCAAAGGTGGTCATGGATTGGAAAACGTCCGTCTCAACTTATTTAGTGTAACGATTTCCCTGGTATGAACGATTAGCCTACCAGCACCTTTATTTGTAAGGCATGCATAAAAATCCTTTGACATTACTGCAAATTGTAGGAAGTGTTCTCGAAAATTAATTTTGATATTCAAAATATGATTTGCCACAAAGCTTCGACAATTATTAAATTTTTTTTTGAAAATCCGTGACCACCTTTGACCAAGATAATTTTTAATATCCCGGTATTATATTCTTATTATTCTTATTAAAATTAAATTTAATTAATGGAATCAATAGCAATAGAGGAGTTGTTTGAAAAAAATTAACTCAAACATGATTTTTTTTTCTATCAATATGCACGTACTGTTTGCCTTTTGGTTCAATCATATTACCCTTATCGAAGGGAGTAAAATGGACAATTAAGCAAAACCACACTTTAGGTGAAGAGCTTTATTTAGCAATCATAAATATAAAAATACTGGTACTGGGGTATATTATACAAGCTTACTCTGCCAGATCCAGATTAATATAGTACTTACAAAAACTACGCCCTCAATAATTAGTTGTTGTTTTTTTAATTATCGCAAAATTAAAAATCTACTTAATAAACTACGAAATTATGTAACTACGAAATAGTAAAATTTGGTTTACGGATTCTAATAACTCCCGATGTGTTTTAACTTTTGTCCCACGATACGAACAATAAAAATGTGAATTAAATTTACAAAACAATTAAATAGTAGTTTATTTAATGAGTTCATGTGTAAATTGGGTTTTTTTGGCACGAGTGGGCCATTTTAAAACGCGAGTGAAACGAGTATTTGTAGTTCCCATAACTCCATCTTAGTGTATTTTTTTTAAATGCGGAATTGAATAAGGATGACTACGTAAGTTGTAACCGCAGCGATCATCTATTAATAATAATAAGGATGAAAAACTTATCACAGTCAAATTTAAGGTTCAAACTGACCGTGTGACAAAAAGACCAGTCCAGATTAAAAAAATTTCTTGCAGTAAATTGTAACTTGATGTTGAGTAATCTAACTGAGATCAGCTGAAGATGACGCACTCGTTTATCTACTTCCCCTTTAGAACTATAAAAATTCCATATTTCGTGAACATTTGTAGCCATTTTATTCGCCTGAAAATCACCAAACCAATATAAAAACTCCAAAGAATTTTCTTACCGTCTGTTGAGTGAGGCTGTACATCCGCACCATGAAAAAGAACCACGCTAGAAAGAACAGCAAACTTGTCACCATATACAACACGAGGAATGGATCCATCTCAATGTTATTCACCACAAGGAATATGATACTGTAGGTCCCTTCAATTACAAATCCGAACCACATTCCCATCGCAACCATCGTTGTAACATCGAAAAGTTTGTTGACCTCGACGGCCAAATTGACTAGATCGTAATGAAGAAGGGACAAGTCTTCGATGCGGCAAATGTTGAAACTCCTCTCGGATTCTTTCAGTTGCCTGATTTTTTCAACTTTAGTCAAAGGAAAAATTTCATACAAATCTACACGATCAATCTGTTTTTGTAAATGTTGATCGATCACTTCAAACTGGTTGCGAATGGTTGACAACACTTTGTTCAGAAAGACATGATTAATGCAACTAATACTTGCAGGGATGTGACAAAACAAAAAAAGCATTATCATGTTGAATGAAAAAATAGCAATAATGTTGATCAAATACAGCAGAAGTAGAATCAGTTCAAGCCAGTCGAAACTTTGCGATTGATTCTTGGGTGAAGAGGGCGTCAGAAAAACTTTGATGTCGTTTATTTTTTGTAACAAGTGATGGAGATTGTTGCTTCGGCGATAAGAAACGACTACATTAACACCCATCAAGACCACACTTGAAAACGACGCGATTAAGTTGACATTTTCCAATATATCGTTTAAATAATTTGGGTGAATAGTGTTTGTTAGCCATATCACAAAAGTATAAAAATGAAAGACGTACAAAGGAATGCACCATAAACGAAAAACAATTTTAGAAAGAGTGTTGGTCGACGTTTTCGAGGGGAATTGGATAACTCCATGAAGCCTAAAAAGGAGTCTCATCCAAACAGGTACGTCTTCAAGCACACACATTACAAAAACAACTGTCACAAATGTTTAATTTATTATTTATTACATTTGAAACGACCAATTTTGATATTGCATTGACAGAGTTAACCGTCGTCATAACAAGAATGTTTTAGTAACTAATTATTGATCCATTTTAGTAATTAATAAAGCATTTTGATCATTTTAGGGCAGTGTGGCGACATGAGTTTTCGGCCAACAAAAATAAATATAGACGAAGAAGACGAAATTACAGACAATAAAAGGTATAAAAATGTAATATCTCACGACGACCTAAAATAGTATATTATTTAACGAGTTCTTGTGTAAACTGGGCTTTTTTGACATGAGTGGGCCAGTGAAACGAGCGCCAAAAAAAGCCCATTTACACACGAACGAGTTGAAAACAACGTTTTTTTTTTTTTGTTCGACGAGCCCCTTAAAGGCTCCAAATCGCTTAAAACCTTTAAAATTAGCTTGACGTTTCGTTTTGACAAGTGACATTTATCAAAATCCGTTCACATAGGAGAAAATTCTCAAATTCTGAGTGTCGAACAAAAAAAGAGTATTATCGGTGATAAGGCAAAAATTCTGAGAAAAGATACTTACTGTCATCGCTAAGAACATTTGAACAACGGCGGCACTGATTAAGAAATTAACAGGAAATAGCAAAGCCGCAACAAATGGTCTGACTAAAAAATTAAAATTTTCAGCGATGACCAACCAACGAACATGAGCCACTCCGATTCCATAAGCGAGCCCGAACAGCACGACGGAGGCGACTGTTGCACCTGACACCCATTCTTTGTTGTCGTGGTTTAACTAAGAAAAAAGTTAGTTGAGGTAGAATAACGCGAGTGATAATTACGTTGAAGAACATCGCTATGGTCAGGACAAGTGTGATGAGAAACATTAAACCTAAGCTGATCAGGAGCAGAATCTTCGGTTTCAAGGTCTCGATCGAGACCAGTGCTAAAACCGTTCCACAAAGCATGGCCCATCCCATTCCGACTGTCACAGAATAAGAAACGTTCTCGTCGAAGCCCACGTCTTGCAATATCTCACTCGAATAATAAATAAACTTGATGAAGTTCGGATTGTGGTCTTCCGAGTTGTACTCACAACACTGGACCCACACAGTTGTTCGCTGACCACCACCACAAAGCAAAAAAGAAGCTTTTTGCTCCAAATGTTGGACAGATCCGCTTCCGGCATGGCCTTGACCAGATCCTCCTCGTTTCTGATTTCGTCCATGTGTTTGGAAATGTCTAGAGTATTCTTGAACCAGACCAAAATCATCATCGCTTTCATTTCGTTTTTTCTCATGATGAACACATACCTAGGCGACTCTGGACAAAACTTCAACGCTAAAGTCTAAAATTTTAACGTAGAAGATGAACTCTACTTGCAGTCTGTTTACCCCAATCGCCACAGGAACCACGGCTATCACCAGCACTATTATCCAATTGGTCGAAGCCATGAAGAATCCTAACAGTTGCGAGATCACCATCGCCAGACTAATGAAAAGCTGGAAGAAGACCATCACGACCCGTCGCCAGGCCTCGGGTGCTACGTCCCACAAGTACATGGGCGCCAATGCGGCGCACACCCCTGCGCTCACCCCGAGGAAGAATCTCCCCATCACGAGCATCATGTACGATTTAAATTCTCTGCACATGTTGAGCACCACTTGACTACCGATTGTGAGCAAACTGATGTAAAAGACGATTTTCTTATGACCGAATCTGCAGTTGCTGAACAGGGCACCCAAGCAGCACCCTGCGGGGAACATGGTCATGACTATCCACGACGTCAGTTGTGCATCTTTTTCCGATTTTGTTTCTCTCACTTGTATCAACCATTTTTCGATGGGCTGGAGTCAAATCGTTCAGATTGGGCACTGTGGAGGTGGTGGTTTACCTTATGGCAGATGTTGAAGACGCCTATGTGAAACCCATGGTGGAAGGCCCCAACCAAACACACAGAAATTAAAACGAAAACAAATCTTTTATTCAGATCTGTCAGAGGCAACATTGTCAATTTTACAAAAAAAAAATGTTGTTGCCTGGTGACGCTGTTTACGAGGTTTTGGAAAATATGGAATGCTTAAATACCGTGAGATCATTTAAATTTACCTATAATTAAAGTAGGCTATGACTTTTAAATTATGTAGATTGGCAACACTGTTGACGTTTAGGGTTCTCATGTTCAATCGTTTTAATTTAAAAGAAATGAAGCACTAGAAAATAATACCTATTAGGCATTCACGATCTTTTTGGGACCGAGTTGGCTATGATTTTTTCTTTTCATGTTGGACTAAGTGAGTCAGTGCACCGCATTGCCAGATTTATTATTTTAATATTCGTAAGAAACTAAATGATTTAGGTATTAAGTGTAAAAATAATTTAAATCTCCGTCAAAGTAACAGTCAAAATTTTATTGACAATCATAGAAGATGTTCAAAGTTCAAATAAATTCGGAATTAGAGTAGGCTATGATTTATATATTTTGTCTAGTAACGGTGGGTAGACTTTTTAGCACTGACAGTTGTCAATAGTTTTATGTCACGGTCAGAATAAATACGTCTACTGTGCTGTCAAATGTCACTGCTGTGCTGTGTAAAAATTGCATGTTGCCAACTTCATAATAAAATCCCAGCCTACTCCGAATTTATTTGAAGGCACAGTAATAAATGTACAAATGTTGCAAAAAACACACAAATGAAAATTTTGCTAATGCAAATTTGGTTTTGTCCATTTGCCAATTAATTGTCTACTTAACAACACCTATCAAATAATTTTTTAAAATGTCGTTAAATTATAACCATAATTCTAACTTATCTGTCGTAAACAGTTTTCACACTATAAAAAATTGTAAAAATGTGTCAATTTAATTCTGACAGTTTCCGTTTTTTTTTTGCAACCAACTGTACAATTGCGGTCACGAAATTTTGACCGTCACTTTCACGTCAATTAAAAAAAATGTTCATGCTTTATTGTCATTAACTCATTATGATTGATTTGTCGAATTGAAATCCAAAAATGTGTCATTGTCATACTTCATTCAAATACAGTGGAACCTCGATAAAACGAACCTCTAAGGTACCTGAGCCAAATAAGGCCCACCTAATTTTTGTTTTCAAATATCAGTTAGTAAAAACAAGTAAGAACTTTGGATGCGGGTTGTAAATGAAAGTTTATTCTTTTCTTAACATAACAGCATAAAACATATAAATAAAAGAAATAAAACAAAGAAGTTATTCCTTTTTCAATTGCGTACGACGTGCTTAATAAGGCCCACCCATTAAATTCTCGATAAAAATTAATAAAACACCATTTTCTTCTAGAATACTTAAATAAATACAACTTTCACTTGCATGCACTACACAAATACTCCAAATCATTATCTTTTATTAGGCCTATACAAGCTTCCTGGTACCAAACGGAAAAATTCTTGCACATACGCATACTTATCATTTCACAGGTGTCACATCAGGAACAACACCAACTTCCCTTATTTGATTTTCTGTCAAAATAATAATTCAAGAATAAAGCCCACTACGGTCTTAATAAGTCTCACTCCTTTGCCGGGCCTTATTAAAACCAGCTCACATTAAAGGGTATAAGATATGATACGAAAAGAAGCTAAAAGCAGAATGAAATAAATGCATGCAATGAAAAAGAACTTTCCAAGGAATACTGCAATGCTATTTTCAAACAGAAATTTGTGGTAAATACCTTAAAATCTTATACTTACTTTTCCCGCTTTTTAACAACACTGATGGGTGAACTTTGCAATGTTATTTTACCGCGAAATTTGAACATATCTGGTATGGTCATTTGTACGAATTTTATACACTCATGCTAAACGAACCCCTTATGTTGTCGTATATTTGCAGATTTCTATAACTAAGTCAATATCATTAGTGGGCCTTATTTTCGAGCGGGCCTTATTTGGAACAGGTACCTTATATGATAAGTCGAAGTGATTGGCTGGTCCCGAGCATTTACTAATAGAAATCAATGTAATTTTCCCCCGATATTTCGAGCCTCTTTGAGTCGAATTTCTCTTTAAGTTGAACAGATTTCCGGTTCCCCTCAGCTGTAAACCTCCATAAGTCGATAAGTCGAATTTTTTGAAATTCCCGCAATTTTACGTAATGCACACTCGATTAATTTCTGAAGTATGTACGTGTTTTCCGTCTGTTTCAAGCTCATACGTGATGCAATGAAGAAGAAGAAAACTTGAGCGATGATGAACATTTGGACGAACATGAGATGTTAACAACAACACAACAACACAAGATATTGTAAACGCTCTGGAAACTGTGAAAACTGTTTTTCTCACTAATCCTGAAACTAGTGAAGAAATGTACCTACCAGTGACGGCTCGTTAGGGGCGGCAGAGTCGGCCGGGCCGTACCACACAATATTACGAATTTTATTTTCATACTTTCTGATAAAAAAATGTTTACGTTATTTTTCTTCAAACACAAATAACAACTTAAATTACAATTTACATTTCTGTCTCGTACCTAATTACATTGTACTGTGTACCGTATGTGCTGTAAATACACGTATTATGTAGTATAAATACCTAAACGCATCCAGGATAGTTTTGAAAAAAAAAAAAATGTGTGTGTAAATAAAAATCCACTTAATAAACGCAAAATTCTACTAAACAAATTATGATGTCTGTTCGCCTTCATCGTTTTTTTTTAATTGCCTCAGTAAAGACTAATTTAAATTAGATATTGAAGTTAAAGTTATTTTTTCACCATTACAAAAATTAAATGCATACGAATATTTACAAAACTAGAGATATTTTCATATTTGATGGCGGAAACAAAAGACTGTGAAATGTCACAAATTTGTATTGTCAGTGTCAAATTTCTCAAAGACGTTCGTGATTTCGACAGAAATGCAGCAAATTGGCAATAAGAAAGTTATTCATTGTCGAACTAGAGACAAAATTTGTAATACGTTTGATTATATGAGAATAACTTTTCCTTTTGAACCATTGACAAAAATTGGTTTCCTTAAAATTTATTTTTTTTTTCTATTTAGCAAAAATTTAAATTTACCTAGACATTCCTTTTTACGGCGTTTATGAAAATTTGACACTGACAATACATTTTTGTGACATTTCTCAATCTTTTGTTTCCGCCACCAAATATGAAAATACCTCTACGACAATAATTGACAAAGCCGTTCCTAGGCTCCTGCGGCAAGTGTTTATTAAATAGGTAATAAATAACGGGTGACTATTAAAATTTTCACTTGGAGTTGGCTTTGAACGAGTTTTTATTTTTTCTGTTACTTTAGACACACGCAAGAACGAACAACAAATGTCAGTCAGTACAACTGAAACATAACCAAATTAAGAGAAAAAACATTTATTGAAATGTCAGACTTGTCAGTGTCTAAGGTGCAACGGAAAACAAAGAATGATCCATAGCCAACCCTAAGTGAAAATTTTAATAGTCACCCGTTACATTCGGCCAAGGAAGGGGAAGGGTCGGCCAGTGACGTATTTGCCGAGTGCACACAGACTAATCTTTGCACTGCGATTTTGAAACGATGAATACATTCAGAAGTACGTCCAGCTGTCTCGTCTCACCAATCTTAAGTTATGTTACCTTAGAGTTTGCGTTTGCGTAGTTTAATTCCTTAATTTCAAATTCACGTCTGCTCCTAACCGTTTAACGTATCGTCTTTTGTTTATGTTTTGTGTGTTTAATCTGTTATTAATTATTATAGTATTATTTAAATTGTGAGTGTAAGTGGTAAGTAGGTAAACACACCGACAATGGCAAATGTAAAAGATGTAGTGAGTACCAATGCCGATTTGATTAACTATTTATTGGCAAATAAATTTCATACATTGTCTAATGATGACAAAATATTTGTGAAGAAATTGCCAGTTCCACAACCCTCAATGGTTGATTTAATACAATCGAAAAGTGGTCATAATCGCGCGTTTTCTAAAACTCTGTACCAGAAACATATACAGGGTAAGTCACATAAGGTTTATTTCTGAATTTATTTTGTACGCAACCAAAAATACTAATGACGCAGACCACTTGATACCGTTTATAATGTGATTTAATTTAGTAATCAACGTAGGTATGTAATTTGGCTAAAAATGTCAAAATGACGTTTTCCTGTTCTGATTAATGAAATCAAAAATTACAAATTACATACCTACGTTGATTAGTAAATTAAATCACATTATAAACGGTATCAAGTGGTCGGCGTCATTAGTATTTTTGGTTGCGTACTATTGCGGCCAAAAAATTTCGTCCGTCACTTTCAAGGCCCTGACATGAAGTGTAAACTACCCTTAAGCACCAATAACCTCGTTTTGTTATCGTTATTGTCATTTTGACAATCTGTCATTCAGTCCATCAGTTCAAATTTTGTGAATACAAAGGACAAGTTCCACTCTTACACAATTACCACACGACCGCTAGTCGCTAGTGGCACTAGAGACTAGAGGCAGACTTGCGGCTATTTTTGGATTAAAGTACCAAACAGAGAACCGTGGAAATTACACGAGTATGCCGTAGTTTTTAAAAAATCAAACAAAAAACATTAAGGCAAAGACAAGGAAATGAAACATTTATTTTTGTTTAAGTACTTAGCTAAATCAAAAGATAAAATGAATGAAGTTTAAAATCAATACTTGGTCATTGCTCCATTGGCGTCAATAACTCGTCTTACACGACGCGAGATGGAGAGGCATAAATCTCTGTGATAATTCCTATGTAATGATTGCCATGCATTAGTAATCGCAGTCAAAAGTTCTGCCCTATTCCGAATCACTTGTCGTTGTTGCAAATTACGAACCAAAAATCTGGACTGCGACTTGGCCAATCAAGAACGTTTATGCTACCATTCTGCTACCCTATGTGCTGAATGCATTGAACAATTGTCTTGTTGAAATATGAAGTTAAAATTCGGAAAAATTCTTGAAACTAAAGGCATCATCACGTCTTCAAGAATCCTAACATAAACATCACTGTTGAGCCGATCTTCTAGAGACAACATTAGCCCAGGTCTATCTACTAAAATCCATGCCCATATGTTTGCCGAAAATCGACCGCTCCTTTCCGTTGTATTTGCTTGTATTTACCCCTTCAACAGCCGTCATAAAAGGGCTATTGCGTAATCTATGGAGAAGCATATTATCTTCTTCTGCAGTAAATGTGCTAGGCCTCCCTGAGCCTTGGCGTCTTTCAATAGTTCCATTCCATTTTGTCTCCATTTCTGAAGAATGGACGAAATTGTACTTTTAGGTATACGAAGGTCCATCGAAATCTGAGCTTGGGACCTTCCTCTTTGTGCAAGAGTTACTATTTTGATTTTATTAAAATTTGATACCGATGGCATTTTGCTTGACTTTCAAAAGTGACAAGTAAAAACATCAATCATAATGACAATAAGGAATGGACTACACCGATTTTTTTGAAATGACGGAAAAATGACGGCCGAAATTTTTTGGCCGCCATAGTACAAAATAAATTCAGAAATAAACCTTATGTGACTTGCCCTGTATGGTTAACGGGCAGCCAAGTGCACTTGCACTTGTTAGTTTTACTATGTAACATTTTTTTAATTATGAACCTACATTTGTTACGCGGATGCCTATCAAAAAGTTAAATTGACTAATTAGAGCTTTACCGATCTACCCATGTTCGGCCGACCCATATTCGCGAAACACGAGCCGTCACTGGTACCTACACAAAATTCAAGGCCTGTGAAAGCTTTTTCGAAGACAAATGAATAAAATCTATATCTAAAGGCCCATTCACAATGGCGTTAACGTTACGTCGATGTTAAAACGTTAATGTTAACGTTAGATCTAGAAATTCAAAATTACATGTATTTCAGTGTAAAGCGTTCGCAATGGCGTTATGATAAAAGTTAATAGAGTTTTCGCGTTACGTTCCGTTAAAATAACCGGTACGCTATTCGCGAGCAATTACCGCAATCGCTTATTGGTTACGCTATTGCCTAGCAACATCGGCGTTAGAGAGATATTGCATTCAACCCTTATTTAAGTAATAAGTTAATAAATGCATGCGCTATGAAATAACCTCGGTCTTCAATCTCTAGGCTTAGCAAAAACGGACTCACTTCTGCTCTTAACGATATAAACTACTATTACATGGAATACTATACTGGAGGACAGACGCAATTGTTGCGAACATTTCCAGAGGTCTGATAATAGTTATGAGGATTTAAGTCGCATTATTTTAAATTACATAGTTGTGAAAAAGTTTGCCTAGAAATGAAATTATACGTCTTGCATAATTGAGTAACAATACACTCCCTACTTAGTACTTTTGTGATGCGGGGGGTGGTAACATGTATTCCTAATTTCTATTTTATAAAGAGCAATTTATGTAGTTAAGGGTACGGAAATGTTAATAAAAAACTGAATCCGTGATGAAACACGTAGATAAAAAATGAAAAACATCTTTTAAAAACGGTTGAACTTCTCTGAGGTTTCTTAAATCATGGTTCATTTAACCACGTAAAAGTAAATCAGTAATAACCGCCAACACCAGGCAAAGCAACTGGACATTTAATTTCATGTGCGTGCATACAATGAGGGCACAACGAAACAATCTTCAAAATTATTATGAAAAATGCAGAACTAGTGGGAATGTGAAATTTTATTTTGCAAAATGTGTTTACTTAAAATACCATAAATTTACTACAATTAATTATTAAGTAGATGCATAATACTTGCGAACTATCAACTTCATTGGTGTTACTAAATTCGTCGTGATTTGTTGAAAAAAGAAGGGTGATGTGAAACTTACAGAGCGGTACTTTTCCTTAATAAAGTTGAAATTGAGACCGCAATGCGCACAATCTGCAAAAAAATTTCAATACCAAACAACAAGTAGAGGATCTTAATTAATTGGTGCATACTTGAAGAAGTACGGTCCTGTTCACATAAAATAACCCCGCACCGGTGAAACAAATAGGACGTTGAGCGTTAATCATCATGAAACGAATGTGTCGAGATATTTTTCTATTCTTAGACTTGTACCAATCCACCGCGTAAATTTCATCTGATAAACCTTGGGTCTTTTGAAAAATTAATAATAATGATAACTCCTGTCTTTCCTTACCTCTATTTCGACATTACTTGCGGATAGAAAAGTAAAAGAACATTGCATCAAAATCCCTTGAATGTAAAAGACGGTCAAAATAATCTGACCCAAAGTTGCAGATCTACGATATTCTAAAAAATTGATTATCACAAGTTGATGATTGACTTACTTATCGTTTAGGACACAAAGCTTGATGCAAATACCTTCGACTGAAAGCACGTACTGAAAACAGAAGAAAATCGAATACACCTTGTTTAATTTCGAATGTACTCTGAAACGACAAAAAAAAAAAAAAAATGTCGAAGATGTTGATAGTGAAACCCACTGTAAGAGGAAATTGTGGTACGTGGCACATTCTTTGAGTCCATTGAAACATGTTTCTTCAAGTTCGAGGTTGCTCTCTTCGCTGATTCTTATCGATTGAAGAGTTTTTTTCAAAAACGTAAATTGAACTGTGAGCTCTTTGCACATCAAGAAAAAAAGAGCATCAAAACAGCAGGTAACCAAAGGAAGTTCCAGTAAGCAATAAACTTGGAACAAATAGACAATACATAGATAGAATTTTCCTTTAGGTACCCATGAAGCTTGCGGTACGTTGATGTTGTCGTAAAAAAAAGGATTAACACTGAAATATAAAACAAGTCCAACAGATAGTACTGTCAAACTGAAACAAATTCCTGCAGCACGTAACATTTCTCTTCTGATTTTGTTTCCAAGCATTTTTCCGAACAAATCGTACTTCCAAAAACTTAATCTGTCATTGTAGATTTGGTCCAGAAGTGGCGCATAATTCAGCAATAAGATTTTTCTTACGAGGATCTAAGAATGAGAAATACAATGTGAAAGATATAATAAAATGTCGTACGTGTCCGAATGTTGAGAGGGCTTCGAAATCCTTGGTGAAATCGTAAATGTCGCTGGCGTATCGAAGATTGTATAATATTAACAAAACTAACACGATTGTGCCAGGAAGTGACACATATTTCTGGAAAATATAACGTTTAGAAGATCTCTGACCAACTGCCAATCCAATTAGTTTGAGTGAGGCGTTCACGTGAGAGTAATGCTTCAGATCGTCCGACATTATTAATGTTATGAGAAGTATTCGTAGACAGTTCTGGTTTTATTCAGTTTTGTCTTGGAAAAGCGCATGTTTCATCAATGAGAAAAGTTCCCACCATTAACTACATTTTCTGAGTTTCAGTACAACTCTGAGAGTGAAATATTAATTTAAATTGATTCACATGACTGCATCCTTGCAATGCATTAATATCTTTAACGAAATCGACATCGCTTAAACTAAACCCATGAAAACGCAGCTTCTGCTGCTTTATTCCCTGGTAGTTCTGAATTCTAATTTCTAAGTCTAAGACCAACTAACTTTTTTAAATGGCAATATGGGTCAAATTGACGCAAACGCAAAAATCAATACTCGTAGAACGTCATTAAAACGGTTTGGCTGAAAATAATTAAAGTCTTGTACATACATTGATAAATTAAAGGAGTTGCTAGTATAGCAACTTAATTAAATTAAAACGTATCGACAGACGAGAAATCAATACCTACTCCATTTCGTATATTTGTTCATTTGTGAGTTGTTGTTTAAAAGAATATGTATATCTTACAAGAAATACCTATTTACTTAAAATATATTTACAAGATATTGGGAATTATCCAGTTTTCATCTCGGAAAAAGAATGGATTTTCTAGAATTGCTCCGCACTTGTGGCCTGTACCCGTCAATTTCCTTTTCTTCTACCTTTGCGTTAAATACAACACAGCTGTGTTTAACCTCCATTTTATGGGCATCTTTAAGTACGTAGATATGTTGGCAACGACTAGCAGCACCATCTCGATGGTCATATCTACAACCGTGTTTTACAGTAGGAGCACCCAGCTCAAATCGCTGCTTGCCGAACTAGAACAATTGCAAATCCATCCAACGCTTATTTTCATGTCACCTCCAAAACATGACAACTGGTTGAGGAAGTTTCTCATTTTTTCTTTAATTATCAACATGATGTTTTTCCCGTTTATGGAAGAACCTATATACATGTCCATCTATTATAGTTTACCTGGAATTATAAATTTTTTCGACCACCTCTTCTTAAGCCACATTTTAGACCACATCTCTCATAAATTCGACTCAATCAATCGAGATGTAAAACATCGAATCAACTTAGTGGGTTTCCTTAAAGTATTTGCCGACCAAGACGAATTAAATATGAATATCAAGCGTGTGCAAAGTCTGACTCATCTTCGTTACGATCTAGTTGACTTGACTGTCAGGATCTATCGCCATTTTGAGATGACTACAGTGGCAGCTATGGTGTCGTGGTTCGGTTACGTCAACGACACTATTTATTATATTATATACGTTGTGACCAATGATATAAATCGGAACAACTTGATTTTTTACGGAAACAATGTAGTATTCTTGATGTTTAGTTTTTGTTGGCTAGTTTTTATCTTGAGGATGTTTACACGAACTCAGGATAAGGTAGAGGTGAAATCTGGTAAAACATGTTTTGATAAAATGGATTTTTAGGCTAACAAAACCTCAATATACGTTCACGGCATGTGGAATAAATATGCCACGGGAGGGGAAGTTAATAAAAGGCTCCGCCACCTTCAACTTATTTGTCTTCAGCTCTTAATCACAAAACTACGATTTACTGCCTGCAACTTGTTTGATCTAGACTGGACATTCTGTCATACGGTAGCTTGTATATCTAATGATGTTATGTGTGTAGTAATTTTTAATTTGCAGTTGATCGCAGCAATAGCTACTTACGTAGTGATATTAATTCAATTTAACATCTAAGAAGAAAACAAGAAAGTACCGTGCAATCTCAACATTTTGAGATTGCACGATTTATTTTCCCCAAATAAAATGCACCTAACAGTCAAACTCAATGAGGATGACGATGTACGTGGTAACCGCAACAACTATCTAAAATTAAAATAATTTGTAAAAATACAGAATGATTAATAATACGGTGTGATTAACAATTCGTTTCTCTCGTCTTTCTTTCGTAATGGTGTTTTCAATAACGGAGTATGGACATACAGCCCTATTGTCTGTTTGACCGAGTTTCAGCAAACATTTCCAAATTTAAATTGAAACAGGTATATGCAACCAAAAATACTTCCATGCATTCCAGAGCATCTGTGAAAATACGTCCCAAATCTCAAAGCCTTCTTTGATCCAAATAACTGTTGATCGCACGGTATGTGTATGTACTATTCCGGACACGGAATCTTGGCCAACATTTTTTTGACATGTCTAAAAAAATTTATGTAAACCAATCATTAGTGTCATTAAAAAATGACAATTATTAAAAATCACTTTGAAGTTTTTCTTGTGACATCAAAAAAGCATGGAAATGGCAAAAGTTGGGTTATATTCAATAAAGACCAGTTTACACATATTTGTCAGTTAAATGTCAGTTGTGGCCAAGATTCCATGTCCGGAATAGTACCTACTGTCGCGAGCAAAAAATACTGGTCGTCAATGCCATTTCAAAATTTGGTTAGATTGTCACAAATTAAAAAAAAAAACCGCCTGATTATGCCCATGTAAAAAAAAACTCAAAATATGAGAAAAAGATTACAATGAATGTCATACAACATGACAGGTTATAATATTTACGACCACCGTTTTACAATGGAGCATTTTCCATTGTGTCAAAGTATGATTTTGACGACCAGTTTTTTGTCGCTCGCGACAATACCATGTGCAGTAAGGTCCACTTCAAATTTAAAAAGTTCCTAGCCGTAAATTTCAATTTACTGTTGAGAAGACGAATCGAAATCAATTTTAGATAGTGCACCTTCACTGTTGCCACTCGTTGAATAAATATTCCACAAGTCATGCACATCAGTTGAGTTTAGGTTAGCCTGAAAGTCCGTTCTGTAATAGTATCCTCTACTCTAATCAACTTAAAGTAAATACCAAATAACAAATTGCCACAAATGGCAAAGAAAGAATGTGATGTGAAACAGATATGAGTTATTTCACATTAAAAGTCAAGACCGTGATGTTGATGTCCCACTTTTTTTCCTCGCAATAGTACCTATATCGCATCGATGACATAACTGAACAACATAAGAATTGTCAGAAGTGTGTAAATTTCAAACTATTAGGCGGCCAAATCGACCAAGTTGTGGTGAAGATGGGAGAGTTCTTGAACTCGTTCGATGTTAGAAGCTATGTCTTCATCGACTTTAATTTGATCTTGCAAATGGCGGTTAATGGCGTCGAATTTGTCACAGATATGGTTCAAAATGTTGGTAAGAAAGATGTGATCGAAAACAAGAAAGTGCAAAGTGACGAGGTTTAATGGTATGTTTTGTGAGTAGAAACCGACTACATATTGCATAGAAACAGCAAGTTGAGAAACAACGGTAAATTGTTTCCAGTTCGGCTGGGAGTAATTGAATTTTTAATTATCCAATTCGTCTAATAAAGAATTCATGTCTTCACTTCTTATGTAAAAGATGATCATCGACGTATCTAAAAATTCTCTGATAATTTAAACTTGCAAAATCATCAATGAATGTGGTACACCTGTAAATAAACAAAATATTTAATGGTAGTGACCAAAAACCCGGAGAAATCCTCGAAATTCCATTCACTGACTCGCTGGAACAGAACTGGATGATGCCGATTACTCTGTAAACACATCGCATGTGTGAAGATATGTTCTCGATGAAGTAAATTTTGACTGAAGCTGAAGGCGATATTGATCGCCACCTCAACACATATTCGTAGTTGCAAGATGTAAAATGTAATACACACAATAGACAAATTATTGAGCACTTAATTACACTATTTATTATTTTAGTTCGTGTTGTTTTAGCAATTGTAATTAAAACATTCTTTAAAATTAAATTGTCTCTAGTAGTAACAAGCTGAATGGAGGTAAGTTGTAGATGACCCACTCGCCTATATCAGGTCTGATTTTATGATTACAAGTAAACATAAAACTCTTAATACATATGTGGTCAAAAACGCTTAGTTTGCGAGATAATTGACTAAAAAGTTGTACCAGTAACAAAAGCAATCAGGTGGAATTTATTGATGAAACGTACAAATATAAAAGGATACAATTTACAAAAATTGTCAAAATTTCGCCCACCTGTTCAATGCACAGATGATCCTATAAAATCCAAAGGAGTCAGATCGTAATTGTTTTTACATTTTTTGTTGATTATCTCGCAAACTAAGCGTTTTTGACCACATAATTATGTATTAAGACTTTTATGCATTATTTTTGATTCTAGAAATTAGCTGTGAAAGTTTGTCGGTGAAATTCTGACACACCCTATATAACATAAAAATAAAATTCCACAATTTTTCTTGGAAAGCAAATTAATTCCCCCAATCCTCCCACGTATTCTTAAACACTAGATAAATTTAAAATGTTACAAGTACTTGAAACATTACATTTAAAGTGTATGTATTTATATTTCTACCACATTTCATTACAAATTTTAAACTGTATTTATAAAAAATTCAAAAATGGAAAAATTCCCTATTCATTTTTGCCTAGTTTTTTATTAATGAGGTATCAAGGGTGTTATTAACGCGCGAGGTCGGCATAGTGAAACCGAGGGCCTCTGGCCCGAGGATAGCACGCCGACCGAGGGCGTATCATTATAATACCCGTGGCGCCTTCAACGTTTAATGTCCGACTAGTTTCGTGTGTTTTTAGATTGATGATAATTTGATTAATTTATACCAATCAATCAAAGGTTGTTTGAAATAGTTATTAAGGAATCAAGGGTGTTATAAAGTTGATAACGCGCGAGGTCGGCAGAGTGAAACCCGAGGCCCTCCGGCCCGAGGGGAGTACGCCGACCGAGGGCGTATCATTATAACACCCGTGGTGCCTTCAACGTTTAATGTCCGACTAGTTTCGTGTGTTTTTGGATTGACAATGATTTGATTAATTTATACCAATCAGTCAAAAGTTGTTTGCAAATACATTAAACTTGGTCGTAACTAAGGAACAAAGAACTTATAACGCCCTAAAGCCTGTTAGAGATATTTTCATATTTGGTGGCGGAAACAAAAGACTGAGAAATGTCACAAAAATGTATTGTCAGTGTCAAATTTCTCATAAACGCCGTAAAAAGGAATGTCTAGGTAAATTTAAATTTTCGCTAAATAGATTGAAAAAACAAATTTTAAGGAAACCAATTTTTGTCAGTGCTTCAAAAGGAAAAGTTATTCTCATATAATCAAACGTATTACAAATTATTTCTCTAGTTCGACGATGAATGACTTTCTTATTTCCAATTTGCTGCATTTCTGTCGAAATCACGAACGTCTTTGAGAAATTTGACACTGACAATACAAATTTGTGACATTTCTCAGTCTTTTGTTTCCGCCACCAAATATGAAAATATCTCTATTTAAAGATAATGCCATAGGCCCACTGTATACAATATATTTCACCTAAGAGTACGAGCCTGACGAAGTCTAAACGCACCACAAAATAAATTTGAGAATGGGAACTAGATTCATTAAAAATTATAAATTGTGATTTTGGACATCCCTAACTAACACAATCGTTGGGGAATTATTCCGCAAAGGAGGAAATCTAAAAAAACTTCAGGGATGCCCAAACTACTTTTTGTCAAAATTTGATTTATCACCTAGTTACTCATGAGTCATGAAAATTGAATATTGGGTTGCATTTTGAGTTCGTCATTCTCGTACTTTTACGTGAAACACATTGCAATGTGGATTTAAAAAAAATAACATTGTCAATTTAATCAAAATCATTATGTAGAATAATGTTTAACTTAACAATCTTTAGTTGTATGGGGGACATGTATTGTTCGTTGCATCACAAATTTTGTTAGGCTCATTATTACTCGTGATCGTGAATCATCCTGTCTATACATATACCACTGGTACAATTTTTGTAGGTACTCTTGTAATTAATGTAAGTGATTACACGGGTACCATCGTGAACTGAAAACATTTAATATTTCTAATTCTAAATCGAGTATCAACAATTAATAAAACTGAAGTAAGTACCTTGTTTACGTTTTTCGTTTGATTTAATGGAATGTGTTTACTCCTGCATGATATAATTCAATTAGCTATGCCTCATTAGCCTACATCAAATTCCTACCCAATTATTGTTTTATTGACTGATCGTTAATTATTACTTTTACCGACGTCAAACTGTCAAACCTGACCCACATAAGAAACACTAATGAAGCTTATACGCACCAACAGCAAATATCTTCACCAAGACAATGTCCGCCTTCGTGAGCGCACCGGTGTTCTTCATCTACCTCTACAAGCTGACCGGAATCGTTCAGTTCTCGACCAACAACACTCCATTCTCAAAATTTTTGGCCCGCTTGTGGTGTCTCCCCTTGTACGCCTACTTTATTTACGTAACGGTGGCGTACTCGATGATCTCGCGTAATATCCTAGGCATATTCAAGTACGTCGACAAGATGGCCGGGTACACTAGCGGTCTCACCATGCTCGTTTCCATCTTCATGTTCTACAGAAGAAGCGATGAGTTGAAGTCGCTTCTGACAAAACTCGATTCCATCGAGATTTACTTAGTTGGCAACAATGGCAGATATTCTCGTCGCGACAACTGGGTGAGAGTCGGACTGATCGGAACGATTGTCATTTACATTCTTACTTTTCCGTTTGTGCACATGAACTACAACTCTTCATTCTACTACTTTATCCCTCCGATCGTAGCCTCTTTGAACCATCTCTTTCTGAAAGACATTCTCAACTGCATCTGGGACAAGTTCGAGTTGATCAATCAGCATTTCCAACGCCAGATCAATTCTGTTGACTTATTCGTGATCTTTCCGTTGACCAAAGCGGAAAAAGTTAGGACTTTGAAAGAAGACGAAATTACTTTTAACATACAAAGGATACAAGAATTGTCACATGCACATTATAATTTGGTCCTTTTGACCACCAGAATTACCGCTTTGTTTGATATTACGACCATAATGTCGATGATGATGTGGTTTGGATGCGTTATCGACACCATATACTACATAATGTATGTCACAAACAATGATATTGAAGACGACGTAGTAGTGGTTTATGCTGCCAACATGATATATTTGATGTTTTGCTTTTATTGGTTATTCTTCATGGTGGGTATGTTTAGTACTACCCAGAAAAAGGTAAAATCTTCAAAATTACTCTATCAAAAATTGACAGAAATTTTCAGGCGAATAAAACCGCCACGTACGTACACGATATATGGAACAAATACGCTCTGAAGAATGAAGTAGACAGAAGAGTACGTCATCTTCAACTAATTTCTGTTAGGCTGCTCAACACCAGGTTGCAAATCACAGCTAAAGATTTTTTCAATTTAGATTGGACATTTTGCCACATGGTACTCGTAAGTAAAATAGTAACAAAAATCAAAAATTTTCATTGTTCTTTTGCAGATGATAGCAGCCATCACTACCTATCTAGTAATTCTGATTCAATTTAACTAAAACAACAATGTAGAACAATTAGTGTGATGACTTTCCACATGCTAGCCATTCATGAGCATGATTGAAAAACTACAAATCTACATTTCGCTAAATTTGTTGCCTCTATGCCATAATTTGTCAGCACCTTGTCAGAAGATTGAATTTTTTTCTTAATCACATTTTTATGCTTATTATTATTATTTCAATCATTCGTTCTCATCATTTTGCAAATAATATATGTAATTCATGAAAAGAATGAAAAAATATTAATATGCTATGTAAACCTTGTGCACGTTGAGTTGAACATTTCAAGGTCAAATAATTTAATTTTTTGGTTCTGTAATTATGTTTTGTAAATAGTGACATGCAGCTAACCAACATAATGCGATTTAGCAAAACTTAATCCAACATGAACGGTGTTTACCTGCATGTCACTATTTACAAAACTTAATTATAGAGCCAAAAAATTAAATTATTTGACATTGAAATTGTCAACTCAACGTGAACAACATACCTATATTTAGTATTATCATTTTAATTAACTCAAATCACATTAATATGATTCTTGATATTTTTTGTTGATTTAAGGTGAATTAAAAATAAAACTTGTAGGTGAACATACTTACGTAATTAAATTTTTTCGAGCTGCAATTTACTTAATTGAATCGATTTTATTACACAAACACAAGAGAAAATCGAATTAAAATGAGACCTAAAAGAAAACTGCTCCGCAACCTTAACGATTCAATTAAGAATTTGTTGATTATTTCGAAAATATTCGCTTTACTGCCCATCAGGAGACGAAAAAACTCCGAAAAATTCACTCCTTGCGTCTACTCGCTAATCTACAACGTGGTTCTAGCGATAACGTCCTTCTTTGGGTTTCTGTATTTAACCGAAAACAACAATTACGATGACGAAAACACCATCTCGGAAGCTAGCGGTTGGTTGGATTTATACATGGGGACAATTATCCAGACCACTGGAATACTCCTCAATTGCCTAAATGCCAAAAAAATCGTAGTGTTTTTCAACAAGATCGACCGCATCGATAGACAATTCGATCTGCTGTCGAAACACGTCGACTACCAAGAGCTGTACAATTTTGTCAACCTAGCAATAGGCGTCGTTTTAGTCGAGCTTTGTATCATTTTCGTGCCGGAGTACTTCTTGATCGTCGAAAACGAGACCGTACTGTACTTACTTTGTTCCTATTGTCCTATTTTGACCACAGGAATCGTCAAAGTCCAGTTCGCCGTTTTCGTCTTCTTGATTTTTCAAAGGTTCTGTTACGCGGAAGTTGTCTTGGAGGAAACAGAAAGGTTGCTCGGTGGGACAACCCTATCCACTTTCCTAACCAAAACTGCCAGTGAGTCCTGACCGACTCGACTGATCGATATCTTGCTAATTTTTGTTTTTGCAGAAAACCACGTAACTGCAACTGTTGACGTGGTCCACGAGATTCAGAACGAACTTTACAACTTATGCGACCTCACTAACAGACTCTACGGTTGTCAAAATTTTCTGATGGTTCTGTCAACATTTTCCGTGTGTATTACTCAATTCTACTTCTGTTATAGCGAAGGACTACAATTACAGTCGGGATTTGCTCTTGCGTATTTTTCGATGCAGTGGGCCGTCCTACAGCTGCTTGAGGTGTTCTCACTTACTTATCTTTGCGAAAGTGTTCATCTGAAGGTACTGAACAGTCAATCTTCATGAATATTTCTAGTGTTTATTTTTTAAGATGGATGGTACAAAACACATCATTAACAGACTGCTGTTTAAGTCGAAAGACCAAAAACTTAACGTTGTAGTAAGTAACAATACTTGAATATTTGTCAGTGCTGACTCCTTTATTCAAAGCTCAAGACGTTCTCCATGCATGAGATGCACCGCGATGTTAGATTCTCGTGTGGATTGTTTTCCTTCGACTTCGGAATGATTCAAATGGTAAGAGGGTTAGGTACAAGATCAGATTTAATGTTATTAAATTATTTTTAGCTGTGCGGAATGATATCTAGCTATCTAATCATTATGATACAACTAGATATAGCCAGATCAGAAACAGGTGTTAATCAAATTACAGACACATAATTTAAAGATTGATTTAATTTTTTCAAACGAAATAAGACAACGTTATAAACGACTAATAATCATAATTAATTAATTTTTTACAACATTATAATACATTTTCCAGTACAAAACGAGAACAATCATTTTGCGTTCTAACTTAGACGTGTCGAATCTCCACATGTTACACTTGGGAAGAATTAAGATAGAAAGTAGATCTGCTTCTTGGAGTGGTTAACAACCTGACAATATCGTAATGTTTCTTGACGTTGGCCGCTTGAATTACATTTCTTCCGCAGATATTTGGAACTGCAGGATCGGCTCCAGCTTCAAGCAACAACCGAACAATTTCGACGTGTCCACCTAAACTTGTCAAAAAAATGGCAGTGAAACCTTTCTTGCTGACCTGATTGACATCTACTCCAGCATCTAGTAGTACTTGAACGATCTTGACAAATCCTCTTCGCGAAGCTGGAAAAAGACAATTCTCTCCGTGTTTACTGACGGCATTGATGTCAACTTGAGCGTCTATTAACAACCGCACCATCGCTAGATGTCCGTTCGTACAAGCTAGATGTAACGGCCTAAAACCCTTGCACGCCACATCCACATCAGCTCCACGGTTGATAAGAAACTGAATCAGCTGAGTTTTTCCTTTTTCAACTGCAGACATGACATGACTGCATTTGTCG
Organism: Tenebrio molitor; assembly: GCF_963966145.1. NCBI lineage: Eukaryota > Metazoa > Arthropoda > Insecta > Coleoptera > Tenebrionidae > Tenebrio > Tenebrio molitor. The sequence continues at coordinate 16,751,707 of NC_091047.1, forward strand.
TTGATGGCATTGACACTAGCTCCGTGTTCAATCAAGAGCTGGATTGTGGTATAGCGTTCTTTGAGGCATGCCATGTAAAGTGGTGTCATCCCGTCAACGTTGCACACATTGACATCTGCTCGACGGTCGATCAACAATCGCACAACATCGTCATGGCCGCCGAAACACGCTCTGTGCAGTGGTGTAAATCTTTTCTGGTCCTTAGAATTGACGTTTGCTCCCACATCTATCAAAAAACGGACAATCTCGATATGTCCACAAAACGAGGCCTTAGTTAAAGGGGTAATGCCATTGGCATCTGCATGGTCGAAGTCAGCTTTCAAGTCAACCAAATATTTGACTACTTCCAAATGGCCACCCACACTAGCTGCCGAAAGTGGAGTGAACTTTTGATTGCAGGGCATGTTAACGTCAGCCTTTTTCTCGATTAACACTTGCACAACGTCCATCAGACCGCGCAGACAAGCTAAGTACAAAGGTGAGACTTGATCGCGGTCACAAGCATTGACATCAACACTAGACTGGAGTAATAAACGAATTACATCGAGGTTGCGAGCTTGACACGCCAACATGATCGGAGAACGATTCTTTCTATTACCCTTGTTCACTTTTCTCATATAAATTCTGTTCGAAAGGAGTATCTTCAAGCAATTTGACGAATTATATATTGCTGACACGTGCAGAAGATTATTGTTTCCAAATTTAGTAACTACATACGGTAATTTTAGAATGACATCGAAAATTTCGGAATAATCGACTATGACCGAGTGATGTAAAACGCTTGGAATATTCTTAAAGCTGTCAAAACTGTTGATCTGCCTTCCATACATCTTCGACAGCAGTATGATCGGTAGAAGACAAGACGATCTGTTTGCGTAGCAAAATACGTCCATTCCAAATACATGGTCGACTTCGTGAGGATCACAGGTTTGACACAAAAATTCTAGAATCTGCCTGTATTCTACACTATCTTTTTCGCTCAAGTGTCCTTGTGATACGTCGACGACATACTTTGTGTTGAACAACCCGACTCCCACAGTAGTCAGCGGATGGTATCGCATCCCCCATGAACACGCTAGGTGTAGACAATTCCGCCCTCCTTTATCTTTTAACCGGAGTTGATCTCCGTGAGCCAACAAGACTTCCAGATTTTTGTACAACACTGCGATGTGAGCTGGACAATTCTTGGCCAACAGCAGGTCGAACAAGAAACGAATGTTCGTCACCTTCTCGTCAAAAAGCAGTTGCTCAAAATTCGGAATTTTTCTGTAATTTTTTACCAAATAATTGGCCGCAAAATACTCGCCGAACGACTGATGTATAAAAAGAGGAACATTCTCGCTGGTCACACCGGTTATGATTCCAAAACAATCACCGTTCTCTTGGATTTCCTCCAAAAAACTGGTGGGCTCGTATTTTGCATCGCCGAAAAGAATACCGATAGACACATTTTCGTAATTGTCAAGGCGATCCCTTTTGCCGGACTTAATCAGTCGGTCAATAACGTCACTGGAAACGTCCAGCTTAGCTTTTTCTCTGTAAAACACGTTCAGTTTCTCGTCCACGAAGTAATAGTACAGATCCACAATTGAAAATATTTGCTCGTCAAGAATCTTGTCGTATTTTTGTCGATTCTGACGAAACAACTCCGTCAACATAAAAATGTGAAGAGGGACTCCGAAAATGTCACGGTGTCGTACCGTTGTCACATTTTGGACAATCTTCGTGATCACGTCGTCGATCTCTCCCAATTCGAGACGATTCTTAATGTATCTGTTTTGTTCTTCTTCATCAAAAGGTCTAATGGTCCGAGCCAGAACACGGAATTTGTTTTCTAAAACTTTCTTAACACTGCTTCGTCCTGCTATAAATTGAATAAACTCCAGTTCGGACAAGCCGCTGATGATATTCATGACGGTTACCAAATTTGTATTGCTTATCTCGTCCAATCCGTCCCAGATAAAAACTATTTTACGTCGTCTCAACAGTACTTTCAGAAATTGCGAATCAAAGCTCGTGCATTGCTTGTTGGTGGGGTCCAGAATATATTTCAAGAAAGCGTCAGAATCATACTGCTGTTTTTGCAAGTACCGAAAATGTTCTTTCGGATAAATGACCATGGTGCAAGAAGTGGAGGGTTGTCGATTCTTGATGCTCTTCATCAAAACGGATTTTCCCATGCCAGGTTCGCTGCATACGATCTGCACGTTACTGTCGATGTAGAGACTAAATTCTGATTCGTCCATAAAATGATTGTGCAGACGGTTTTTCTCCAGGTCACTAATGTCGCCTATGCTCTGAACCCATTCCAGTTTTCCTTCTATGACCTTAAAATGATGGTACTTCTTCTGGTCTGGGTGTTTCTCGCACAATTCACTAAATTCGCTTGAAGAAAATTCGTGATCTTTCACATAAATTGTCACGTATGATTTCCCCATCGAACCGTCGGTGAAAAAATTTCCCATCGAAGGATCCACCCAGTCTTCATCTTCTCTCACTGGACAATCTTCAGTTCTCTTTATGTTGAAATTATTAATATGTTCCTTGATTTGGTCGAATTGTTCTCTGCAGCTGATCGCTACTAAAGTGTCCCGTCTAAGTTCTTGCAGAAACTTGAAATCTACAATGTTCCTCGATATCAGTCTGTTGACGTAGGGCACAGGAAGGCTCTCTCTTGGTCCTCCGATAGAGAAGGATTCGTCAAGCATTTGTAAAAGTTCATTCGTCGTAATAACCGCCTTCATATTTTCATTATCTTCAATCAAATTTCTTAAACTGATTTTCCTTTTACCTTGTAGAGAACATTGAAAGTTGTCCAAAATGTTTTCGTAAATTTCTGATTCGGCGTCCAAATCGGATAAATTTTGAAAATTACAGGCCAAATCTTCATTTCCCAAAATAATGTATTTCCTATTTTGACACAAATGTATTGCTTTGTAGACACGTGGACTTGCCGAAACAATTAACGGAAATTTACCAATCAGCCATAACAATTTAGTCTTCTCTAAGTCAGTTAAATCACCGACAACGCTACTGTATGTTGGTACAATCTGATATTTAATTCCGATTTTTCTAATTTCGTCAATATTGTTATCGATTTCATCAATGGCGTCGGAGTAGATTCGTTTTAATCGATCACAGCTGTCAGAATTGAAAACGGTGACGTTAAAGTGAAAAATCGCCTCCCTCAACAGCTTCGAGTTAGCATCAACGGTACCATCTTGGTCGAACATAAAAGGTACAATGAAAGGAGACAGCAGACATAAAGTTATCACACGTTTGGTCAATATTGTATCCAGCTTAGGTTTCTTACCTTCGCGAATACTCCATTCATTTATAAATTCCATAAAATCTTTGAATGAGGTTTTATCACAGGTGAACATTGTTTCAAATCTCGTCGAGATGTTCTTCTTAATCTTGTCGATGTTCATTTGATCGGTGTACAAAACAAAATTATCAAAAAATTCTCGATGTTGTGCTTTTTCAACTACAAATTTGTAACAAAAGCCTTTGGTGGAAGTGTTCACCAGTGGGTCAGGTTGTACTTTGAACATTTTTACTTCGACGTCTTCATGTTTCAGTTTGATTGACTCACCTTCTCTTAGATCAAATCGACGATTAGTTAACAGAACGAATTGAACGGAAGGGTCACCACCGCAGTCGAGTTTCTTGAATTCTTCATAGTACTTTGCAATGCTGAAATCTCCACGTTCTCCTTCTAAAGCACTTTTCGTTAAAATTTTGTCTTTGTTGGCGTGTTTCAACTGAACAGCCTGTATTTGTCTACTACCACGAAGAGATTCCGTTTCAAAAACGACGTCATCGAAAGCGCCAAAATTTTCGTCGTTTGATGACACACTAAAATCTCTGATATCAGTATTTTGAATCAGTTTCAATATCACACTGGCAGTAAACAAATCTTCGTATTCTTTGCCTCTGTCAGTGGTACCTTGGCGTTTTTTGAAAATCTACAAGAAGAATTTGTACAACAAATGTTTTAACAAAATATTTTAATAGCAAGGAAACACAGGAAACTTACCCTGCCACTCATTTTCGCAACAAAAACCTACTTTCTTCAATAAAATATTTTATCTATAGTGTTGATTACGCGATAAAAAGATAATCATACGTACCTAAATATCTATGAATCTGCATTATAAAATATTGTACCAATGTACCATCGTAGTTGGCGTTGAAAACTCACAAATTTTGGATGTGCCGCAGCCTCGCAACGTTAGACAGATTTCCACAACAGCCAGAAGCGCAAGACACATAACAACCACATAAACGCACAAAATATGAAATTGCACAACAGAATAAAATTTGTTTTGTAAATTCAAATACCTTACCTTTTAAATCTTTATAAAGAAAATAAAATAAATGAACCAATCAAACAACGGCGCCATGTTCAAATAATACATCCGAATACCGAATAAATCGATCGTTTCAAATTTTACAAATAAAACCAAAACTACGGGGTGATCAAGAAGGACTGTTTAAGTTGGTAACACTGAATTGTATTTTAAATCGTATAACAGGAGTAACTTTCGGTTGTTGATGGCTTGTCGTTGTTAAATCTATACCTACATCAGATATTTGTCAAATAAACCAACAAAACATATCCGGTTGCAGTGTTATAAATTACCGAATTAAAAATTTTTCTCAATTGTACTGCCAACTTAAACAGTCCTTCTTGATCACCCGGTACATTTAAATAAAGTAACAGCAAAAACCTAAAAAAGTTAATTTCCCCAATATTGATAGGAAAAAAAGATGTCGCGGACGTACTCTCGTGTCAAAAATAAATTACTCCCTAGGATTTAGGGATATTCGTTACTAGGTTGCCATAAATTTGGTCAGGTTGGAGGCTATGTGGTTTCTGGTGACAAACAAAAGATATCCCAAAAATGTAAGACAGCAAATTAATTGTAACAGTTGCAAATGACTAATTTCTCTCTAGTGATAGATGATTTTTCGTTTCACAATCAATTTTGATTACTGGCGGCATATTTATTTGGATTTAATCTCTCAATTCAAAGTAACCAACCTTAAGCATTCAAAATTACTTTTGAAAATTCTAGTTACACACAACATGAAAAACGTTATTTCCCGAAAAGTTCGAATTCTAGGAAATAATTTATTTTTGACACGAGAGTATAATACATATAATACATTGATTTTGCAGTAAAATTCACATAAGTATCTGAGTTTACGACTTTTTCGATATTTATAGAACGTGTTTAACTTTCATGAAAGAATCGACAATTTGTGGTAACATGACGTAATTGGTAAATATTTATTCTTAATCAAGACGGCTTTGTCAGTTTTCGCATTGTCCGTGCATTTCCAGACCTTCAATTGCCTAATTTTCTAAAAATTAAAAGTTATCCATCGAAGTGCGCAAACGTATCTCTGTTTGATTAAAGATAATCCGATAAAAAATATACTCACCGAAGGGATCCACAAGGTACGTGTCCACCATTTTTCTAATAACAACACTAAAATTCCTCCGATTTTAGCGGAAATGGCAGACGAAATCGGCAAAATACCCAAGCCGCAGATGCGGGGCCTCCTCAATGCTCAAATCAAAAGAAATCTGGCTCTGACTGCAGTAACCTGCACCCTTGCTGGACTTTATATGAAGTTCATTTTCGGCAACGGACGCAAAAATGTGTACGCGGAATATTATAAGTAAGTATCCGAAATTATTTCCATTCGTTTCAAACCAAGAAACCTCAATTTTGGTTGATTTGACCGTATAAATAAAGCAAAAACATAAATTGCAAATTTTTAAAAAATTTGTGCTGCCCCCGTGACGACTGCTCGCTGAACTAGATTCAAATACTGGCGGTAATTTTCAGGAATTACGACATCGAAAAGGAATTCCATCGCATAAGAAGGAAGGGCCTTTTTGACTCGTGCGACCCTTATGACGAGGCTGACGATGAAAATAACAATAATAATAATAACAATGAGTAGCCTTTATTATTCAGTTTTGTAGTTAGGTACTTAGATTTGTATATGTAATTAAAAATAAAAAAGAATATCTTCCTTAAGTGTTTTTATTAGAAATAAAACCATAGAAAAATATAAGTGTAGGTAGATTGTTTAGTCTATCAAGTATGGGCTGTCCAGTGCACCCAGCCCCGCAGCCACGCCACCCTCATTGGCAGTTGACACTTTGGTTCTCAACATATGACCCACTTGTTTGTTGTACGTGATGGTCTCGGAATCCCTGCGATGGCTCAGGTCGTACAACCTTGATCACCAATTATGATACTTACCCTATGACGACTCCAAATATCCCCAATTCCGACACCATGTCCACTAATTCTGGAACGTTACTAACCCCTGGTCTCACGATGTAACCCCTGGACAACGGCGGATGGATCCTCTCCATCAAGATCCAAGCGGTGCGCTCCTGGCTGTTTTTCATTTTCTTGACGGCATCCCTCACTTCCAATCCGTAAACGTTGTTGCCGCCGCCCTCGCGCTGAGGCTTCAGAACGAACCTCTCCGGATTGTCGATCGCCAGCTGCACGGCTTGATCCCCCAACTCGTCAAAATCGAGACTGTACAAACCGGTGAAGACCTCTTTGATGCGCTCCACTTTTGATGGTTCACACAAAAATTGTTCCAAGGCACCAGGTCGGGCTAGGGTTTGCTGAACTTTTTTCGTGCCGGCCAAGTGGTACTGAATCGATGGACTTTTGATGGCCCGCGATCTACAAATTCATAATTGACAGTTTTTAGTCTATGTCACCGCTGTAGAATTATGTGTTATATTTTCACGTTGTTTGAGATTGAGATAAAGAATAGGGACACATTTTTTTTGACCCACGATAAATTTCTGTTACAATATTCTCGTAGAAAATGACATGAATATCTGAGAAATCACACAAAACAGGACACCATTCGCTTCGTAGAAAATACTGCTATAGGCCATGTCAAAACCAAATAACCACCAGCTGTTGAATTAAGTTGGTGAAAACAAAATTACACTAAGGCCCGGTTTATTCACCTTCAAGTAACTTTACTTGAACGTTAATTACCATGGATCCACCAATAGCAGATTCTAAATCATAGCAACTACTGGCCAGATATATTTACTTGAAAGTGAATAAACCGGGCCTTAGTGTACTATCGCGGCCAAAATGCTTTGGTCGTCACTTTTTGACACTTCAAATGTAAATCAAGTATTAATGTCAATATACATGACAATTTCAAATTATTCTTGTCAAAAATATGGCACCTTCAGTTTTTGATAAATATAGAATCGTCTTACTTGCTTCTGAAGGTTGTCTAAATCCCGACCATGTTGATCTTTTGCTTTTGAACCCTGCCTCCGCAGCTGGGATTTACCCCACCCGTATGACACTGATCGATTAAAATAATTTTGACAGTAGTAAAAAATAAGGTTAAACATCCTAAAGTTTGCTTTACAATTGAATGTCATTTATGTCACATTGACGACCAAAGTATTTTGGCCGCGATAGTATCGAGTGTTCAAATGAAATCCTGGGCTGGGAAGGCGTTGGAAACCGTCAATTGTTGTGCTTTTTTAAAGCGTAGATTAATTGGAGCATGTTGACAGCTAACCTAAAATTTAGAGCCAAAAAAATCTTTCTTTTTTTCTTTCTGTACAATGTTTTACATTAAAAATAGAATAACTTAACGATTCCTATTCTTAACGCAAATATCTAAGGGCACTCTTTGCTGAAAACAAACATGTTCAATTATGTTGCGATTAAACATAAACAAATTCCATTCGTGTCAAACGGCGGGAAATTCAAACTTTACACTGTTCTAAACGGTTTAATTTTTCCAACGCCTACTCAGCCCAGGATTTCATTTGAACGCGCGATATAATGGCAATTTTGATATTACTAGAATGCTAGAACAATCAAATCTAAGTATACAACGTTGCCAGTTGATTTTCTGGGTAGAATGCAGTGTTGGTGGTTATTTGGTTTTGGCAAAGACTATACAAATGTTACAATATTTTGTACAGAAAGTTTATCAGCAGAATACAGAATACTGTAAACACGGAAATGAACTTTGATTGTTAATCATCAGATATTTTCCTGTGATTCTGCACCGTTGATAAATGCAGACGAAATGTAGCAAAAAGTGCCAAGAAGGAATCATCAGAAAGAACGTTTCATTGAACGTTTTAACAATTTTTTTTTTTTTGTCTACACAGTCAGAATTTGAAATTTTTTTCCTGTGTGAACGGATTTTGATAAATGTTACAACTTGTCAAAACGACACGTCAAGCTAATTTTAAATATTTTAAGCGATTTGGAGCCTTTAAGGAGCTCTTCGAACAAAACAAAAAAAAAACAAAAACGTCGGGGGCCCACTCATGCTAAAAAAAGCCCAATTTACACATGAACTCCTTAAATAAACTACTATTATACATATTTGTTATGGCGTTGTTGTGTAACTGAAAATGTTATGAATTTAAGTTACAATGTCTGCTACTGAGAGCTAAAGTAATAATAATGGTTTTTCGGGGGTGCAGGTATCGGAACCCTCCCTGTGTAAGGACAAAGTGGGGGTGCGAGTACCTGACATCTGACGTTAACAATATTATTACACATTGTAGTGTGATAGGTTACTACAATTATAGTATAAAAATGATAATTACAAATCATATTTTGATCGAACAATTTTAACTGACATTCATATTAAGCATAACAGACCAGACATTATTATTTTAAATAAACAACAAAAGCAAGCATATCTTTTAGATATAGCTGTTCCAAATTCACATAATACCAAGCGATCATTTAAAAAATAAATCGAGTTTGCTTTGGAGCCTATGCTATAGCATGGGTTGCCATAGGTAACACGCCGACTCGATTTATTTTTTAATTAATCACACCGTATAACACAGACATATAACACAAAAATTAATAAATATTTAGTGCTCTCCGTTGCTGTGAGACATCTTTGGTGTTTAGAAAAAATTTCGATTTTACCACTTATAATTTCAGCAAAGGGAATAATAGTACCGCAATCTCTTTTTAAAAATTTAAAAATTCTGGATTTAGGTAACACATTGGTAGTTGAAATTCAAAAAGGTATATTATTATACTCATGTCATATCGTGAGGAAGTTCCTTAACATTGACACAGAACATAATAAAACACAACAAAGTCAAAATGTGGGGGCGAGACGCCGGTAATCATGTTGATCAGCACTGCACTATTACTTGATAGTAATATCCGTAATAGTGTATGTACTCCGGCAAAATTGCCGTGCCGCCTGGTGGTGGAGGATTTAAAAAAAAACAGCCAATGATTCATGGTGCAATCAATATAAATAAAAATTATGTATAAAAAATCCACTGTATCGTTGAATGCATAGCGTAGGTATAAATAAATTCCTTTACTATAATTTGAATATGTATTCTGTAACTGCACCAATGTAATTCACCATTATATCATCATCATTACGGTAAACTTATCTAACTCACTTTTGAACATTTGAAAGTAGTAATTTTTAAAGATTAAAAATGATTTCAATTTTTTGTACTTGCTCCTATTTATTTTCTTTTTTTTTGGAAATAACGTTTTTAACAATACAGGGTGCGTCTGCTTAAACTTTATATTTGAATATCTTCGTTATTTTAAATGACTGCTCAATGATATTTAGTCTTAATAAAGGCTGCATTGCCCTCTTTACATAGGCACTACAAAAATTAACAAGGATCTGGACAGAAGAGGAATATTCAAGAAAAAAATTAATGAAAAAAAATTATTTTCAGCATTTTCTAACATTATAACTTTTAACATGCATATCAAATGTTTCTGTGTAGATTTTCTGCCTAATAATCATCCTAGTGTTTATTATTGACCAATAAATTAATGTTAAATAAAGACAATTTCCAGACTTCATTCACCAGTGTGTATTTACGTAAAAAAGTACTTCACGGCTTACTGATTTACAAAAAAAAACATAATTAATTTATTATTTGACAACGTCAAATTAAAAAAGTTTGTGAAATCTTTGAAATAATCTTTTATACAAGATGTTGTTCTCACAGCAAGAGAAAATTAATATTATTTTTACGTATGGAGAGTGTCACAGGTGCTATCGAGCCGCAGCAAGAATTCTTCAAGCCCGTCAAGAAAATGATAAATTTTCCGAAATGAATATCAGATGAATTGTAAAGCTGTTTGAAGATACTGGCAGTGTTAAAGAATTGCCACGAGTAAGGGATGCACTCCCCAAAAATATAAACTTTCAAAATGCCGTTGTTGATTAGGTAACTGAAAATCCACACACAAGCACAAGAGCAGTAGCGGCTACACTGAATGTCTCACAAAGCACGATTATTAGAACTTTGAAATTTCATCCATATGAAATGATCCTGCAACTGCAACTTCACGGAGTTTTTATTCCAGAATTGAAAGATGTGTGGAAGTTAATGGCCTAAATAAATTTTGAGCATCTTATTTGGTTATAATTATTTTGAGTACATTTTTTAAATTTTCTTTGGTGCTAATTGTGTTATATTGTTGAATTTATTGCAGATGTTTTAATTGTTATTATTTAGGATGTGCTTAAATTATTTATTCACCTTCACCCCCTCTTTAAGCTTGACGCACCCACTTCCATAATAGCCACTTTTATAAATAAAAACAAAAAAATTAGGAGGGTACCGGGTACCCCATGATTCATTGTTTAAAAAATAAAATTAAAAACATTTAAATTCGTTTTATTGAAAACTTACTTTAAAATAGTTTAAGTAAATTTTTCGAGAGAAGACTGATCCCTAGGATGCAGACGTACCTACACCGGGGTTTGTACATACATACCTATTTGAATTTTTGTTGTATTTTACCGAATAGTTCAGAAATAAAAGAATTTTAAATAAGATAACAATGCCCCGTCAAATTGACGTATCTAAATTATTTGCTGAAAAATGAGTAATCTGTGAAACAAATTCGTAACAACTTTTTACGCATAAACTCTGTTTTGAACACAGCTGGAAAATTAGTTCTTTTTAACACAAATTTATTGCGTAGTCATCAGTAAAAGTGTAATAAAAACCATACAGGGAGATACAGATGCCACAGCTGAATATGTTATACTCCGTAATCTGAGGAAAAGCCCAAAAAAAAATAAAAAATTACTGCGGTTATTTTTCAAATAGCTCTGTATCCTTGCAGGTTTCGTTAACTTTTGTTAAGCACATGTCAAGAGGTCATTGAGATATGTAATATTGCTCAATATTGTTTACCTTAATTGATAATTAAAAAAGATATTCGGATATAAAGTTTTAGTAGACGCACCCTGTATATGTACAAACCGAATTAGATAGAAAAATTAATAACGCTTTTTCTATACAAAAACATTCGCTTGTAGATTCTGCTATTTCTCTCATTCCTAATTTATAGTGCTATTCTCTAAAATTTCACTGCATAATGTAAAAAGTTACAGTATGTAGCTAACAGAGCAATGTAAGAAACGTCCTTACAGAGATACATAAAATTCGTATTCTCTAAATACCTCTGTAAGCATTTGCCTTACAGAGCTATTTAATACATTTGAAAATTAGTGGAGCAAATGCAAATTTCGTACCTTTCAAAAATGGAAAGTGTCAAAATGAACAATTACAAAACGAAAAAGGTGTCAAAATATGGTGTGTTCAAATGAAATCTTGGGCTGAGTAGGCGTTGGAAAAATTAAACCGTCTAGAACAGTGTAAAGTTTGAATTTCCCGTCGTTTGACACGAATGACATTTGTTTATGTTTAATCGCAACATAATTAAACATGTTTGTTTTCAGCAAAGGGTGCCCTTAGATATTTGCTTCGAAAATAGGAATCGCTACGTTATTCTATTTTTGATGTAAAACATTGCAAAGAAAGAAAAAAAAGAAAAACATTTTGGCTCTAAATTTTAGGTTAGCTGTCAACATGCTCCAATTAATCTACGCTTTAAAAAAGCACAACAATTGACGGTTTCCAACGCCTTCCCAGCCCAGGATGTCATTTGAACACTCGATACAATTTCCGAGCAGTACCAAGAATATTCGAACTTAATGGAAACGGATGATATTTTTCGTTGTGGCGAATTAAATCCAAACATTTCCTCCAATTACATTTGGAAGTTGTTCAGGCCGTTAGCCTTACCACTGGTGGGGGTTACCACCCCCCAATTCAAACTCAAACTAGTTGTTAGTTATAGACTATACTCTACGGTACTTGTAATCGAGAAATAAACGAGAAGCATCCCGCAAAGAAGTCTTTACTTTACTAATTTTAGAAGCGCAAAATGATATCGCAATAAATCTGGTCCTTTTAGATAACGCGAACAGAAGTCTTGGTATAAGTTGTCCAAGAAATTAAATGCAATTGGTACTGGTCCCGTTTTATCGCCAAAAGAATGGGCCTTGTTCATGTTTATCTTTGTGATAGTGAGTCGGGATAATCGGTAGAAGCAGGCAGAATTAACATGAAACCAAACGTCAAGATTACATGTACAGTCAATGGACAAATAAAACTGGGACAAAAATGACAATCACATAAGTCAAAATTTATAAATTTGCATCGTTTAATTACGGCTTTATCACAAATAGGTTAACTTTGGTATGACATATTATATAGACACTGACAAATATATTGACAATTCAATGGTCTGATTTACATAGATTAAATTTTAAGTGTCCCAGTTTTATTTGTCCACCGACCGTACCTACTGACATTTATGATGAATTGATGACTTACAGAGGCTTTACAGTGCTTATGGTGACGATTTGTCTCATCATAAATTTACATCGACTGTAAGCCATAGAATGTATGTTACAGAGACAATTTCCCTTAGAGAATACCATTTTGTGTTACAGACTGTAGCTTATAGAGTTATAGAGTTACAGTGGGCGACTTTTGCTTAGAGAATAGCACCATTAACTCATGTCAATATTGTCAATAGATTGATCGTGTTCGGCCACTAGGCCACTACACGGAATCATAATTTATTTACCTCTCCATTAGCAGCCTTGCATCCCATTCCTTCTGACTGTGATAATGGCCCGGTTCATATCCCGCTCGGAAATAAATCATGGCGACGATGCACCCATCGCTGCAACGAAAAACTGAATCAACTGCCCAAACTCACTATCCCACCCGACCCTACATAATTAACTCTTTGTTCTTCCCCAGACTAGCCCTTTCCGCCATATCGGTCAGGGTGCGCCTGATTACCCGGGCCTGAGGGTTCATTTCGCGTATTTTAAACTCATGGAATCTCTGGTCGCAAATGTTAAAGGTGACGTCTTCTATTATGAACAGAATGACAGCTTGGGGATCGTCGTACAACTTCCAGGCCTCGATCATGCCACTACAAAGACCTTCCAGAGCATTGTTGTCGGGCAACTGAAACAATTACATCAATAAAATCTCTCCAGATTCTTTGCGACTCTCTTACGTTTTTGAGTTTGTCACTGTGACCCAGTTCTTGCAAAATGTACCTGAAAGAGGCAGGAAATGGGAAAAAGGAATTTGTGAGCGTCGTTCGATCCATTTCGAAGCACCAGTCTTATTTATGGTCATACTCAAAAGTACAATTACATAAAAATCACGCGTGCCCACAAACTTCCCCGCAAGTATAAGAGATGGTGCTGGTTTGGAGAACAATTTTGAAAACTTTGCGGACCGACGACTAAACATTCATCATAAAAAATTGTCTGGGACGGTCACAGACTGATTTAATTCAATTATAAATAAACATAATGGATGTTACGTAACCAGATTTATGACACAAAAAACAATATCTAATCTAATCTAAAGATCCATTAAAAACATCAGTGATCGGGCGAACTTTGTTGTTTCCGTTTAAAAATAGGTAAGTGTTTTTTGTTTCGATTTTTGATTGCAATTAAGAAGTCGCCTACTTGACTTTTAAAAATGTCACTACACACTACAGATAACAAAGTTAACAAAGGCCACTCTGAGATTTTAATTGGTACAATGGAAAACTTTCGACTGTTTCCAATTTTCCAAACAAAAATTTAGCAAACGACTTGACATGTTGTAAAACAATCAACCTATAACGAGCAGCATAATTTAAATGTTTGTTGTGCCATTGTGGCACAAGTGACCAATGAAAATTCAACATTTGCTAGAACATGTGAAAGTACAACTTTTAGTTAAAAACGACCCCGTCAAGGTGCGACGTACTACATTTGTGGACAACAAAATAGCAACATTGAAAACTATTCAAATGAATGAAATAATGAAGGATATTCACACAAAAAAATGTTAGTGCGAAATTGAAATTTAAAAAAAAAAAAAAAACAATGGATTAGTAAGGCTCGCATGCGACACGTGTACATGCAAAACTGAGTGTTAGTGAGAAAGAAAAATTGAAAACACATGCGTGTTTCCATGCACTACAGTATAATAAAAATCGTACCTATTGAATAGCGTTATGTGTGTGGCGATGCCTCCGAAGCTCGAGGCAATCGTGTTTAATTCGATTTGTTTAATTTTGTCAGTAGACGACGAATGCACCATATAATCAGATCGCAGCAGTCCCAAAGAGGCTCGCTGAAATCAAATGGAGAAATACAACAGATCACTTTCACACACATTCCATCAGCTATGTACACTATCTACAAGGAGAGAAAAGAAAAATCGAACACAAAACCGCAGAACCTTCATTATTGCATTCATTTCCCCGGAAACGCAAAGCGCGGCACACAGAGGTCTCTTTTCTTTACCTCTGGATAGCACCCGATGATGGGCCCAACCAGCCGAAACCTGAAGCAATTGTGTTGAACTCGATCTGCTTCCAGCAACAATATGAGATGCCTGCTGAGGATGAGGTACGGCATTTATCGGCTTTCGCCGGGCACTCCGTCTCCAACATCAGATCTGACCTCACGAGACCCAAACTAATCGGCTAATACACAACAGTCATCGGTTTTTAAGCAAATCTACATTACTCTAGCTATTATTGTACAGCAAGTAAAAAAAAAGAAAAAGTAAAGTGCATACCTGTGTGACGCCCTCGTCATGCACGGTTTCATAAATCTGGAACAAATTCCTCGTAAATTCGTCAACTTTGATGGTCTCTTTGAGGCTAGAAGTGAGGAATTCTCGATCATGAGCCACTTTGTGCATTAGTTCGTTCAGAATCAGTTGGATCTCAATCGATTTCATAAATTCTCGACGGGGAAATGCAGACGGGATGAGGACGAAAGGGGCGAATTGGAGCGAGTCCTCCGAAAATTGCGTTTTCGACCTCATTGCCGCTCCATGCATCAAAGCCCAGTCTTTGGATTTCTCAACGACTTCCTTCAGCTGGTCTTCAGGAAGAGGCAAAGGGATGACGAGTGGCAAATATTTGATTCCCTCGGACATTCTGAAACAGCGTTTTAGACTTTGTAAAACACGAGACCGGGGCAAGACACTTGCTTCCGTTTTTTAAGTAGCGGTTGTGGGACTGACATGAAAAAGAATACTTTCCGGACAACGCTATGTTATCTTATCAAACACTTTCCACTTAAATTTGTCGTCATTTTCAATCTGTCTTATTTGCACATGCTATCTAATTATTACATCTGATTTGACAATCAAACAATCGAGAAGTTAGCGATTTAACAGATAAACGTCAAATCAAATCAGATAACGTGTCAAATCTTGAAAAGTCATTTGATTGTCTTGTCTGTTAAATATTTACATAGAAATAATAGAGTAGTTTACGTTTCCACTTTTGCAAATTTTTAATGAAGTGTTTGCAGACGGGACAGTAAAATACTTAGAAAATACTGTTAGCGTCAACCCACAGTAGATTTACTCATTCAGTAGGGACAGCTAGGGTCGGCACCTTTGAAGTTTCGTCAGCCAGATTTTTTAATAACATGGCGGTATTGGCGGTCCTTGCTAGAAAATGCCATAGATGGCAACACCATCGTTCGCGGCAATTTCATTCTATGCACTCAGCCAGACTCGTGGAGGGAGAAAACGCCATATGCATTGAGTTGGTGAACGACAAAGATGGACAATTGGAAAGATGCAAAAGTGCACTACGGAGATTTTTCTATTTCTATGCGTCCGTTTTCACCATTGGTTCTACATGGTTGGTTAGCGGCAAATAGAAAGGAACTTAAGAAACGGAAAGAAATTTTCTTTCTATCAAGATACATGGTTCCAGTACTGATCTCTAAAGGTGTTTTTTTTTTTTAATTTGGCGTCGAAGTTGAGTCCGCACCACTCATGTAAAGGCGTAAGATTTAAACAGCTGATCCGTGATCCGTATAGCGCATTCACAATCGACTCTTCAACGCCAACTTCGACGCCAAATTTTAAAAAACACCCGTTGTAATGTAGAAATCAGGGCGTGAAGGCGCCAAAAACAGCAGCGCCACGCTACGAGCATCTTGTAAAGGACCGCCGCTGCGAAGACATGCGTATTCGAATTTGGCGATAACCGAAACAGCTCCGTGTCCCTACTGAATGAGTAAATCTACTGTGGTCAACCTCCACGCAACTTTACTAAATCGATCGCCGCTCGGCGGTAGATAACAGGCCGAGTCAATATTTTTCCAGTCAATAGTGGCGGCAAGACATCAAAAATTGAAATTGATAAAAATATCAATATGAAATATTTAAAGATGTTAGTACAGAATAATACAGAATGTTAAAAAACGGTTATCAATGTAATCACTAATCATAATCCGTTCTTCAAATGTTGTCACCACATCCCACGAAATTAGAATTATAAAACCATAAACCACTCGAGATTTACAGTCGATTGTAAAAAATCGAGTATAGTATAATTCAGAATAAGTGGCATCGCGGTAAGCGTTGATTCTCTAAAGTGAGCTTTATGTAATGTCAAAAAATTTAGTAAACATGTGAAACCGTCATTACGTTATTCTGAGGTTATGCGTTACATAATTTTGACATGGTTTTCACCCACAGCAGAGATAACCCCCAGACAAATAATACACTTTTCATAAATGAAACAAGGACATTCCAAATACTTATAACAAGAAAATAAACACAAAACGATTCCAATGATAATATCAAGGCCAAATTAAAAGTGAAGGTTACCAACAGCATCGAAACTAGGGTATTATTAGCAAGGGTCTTGCTGCCAACGTAAATTTGAATTTCCAACGCCTACCGCGATGCCACTTATTCTGAATTATAATACATACATACATACATATAAGTACAACAGGTTCAAACGTGCAAAATAATATGTAGTTATTTTCGATATAAGGACGCTGTCACATCATTTTTCAGGTCAGGTCAGGTCAGGTGTAGTCGGCGTTTTAATTTTTAATATGATTTACTCTTACATTTTGACAAGTGGTTCATAGTGGGGGGTGCCGCATTAGAGCTTCCTCAAATGACTCGGCTCACTTTGGGAACGTTCCTGTTAGACAAATTCACTTTGACCCAAAGTCCAAGTGTTGCACGTTGCACTCCCCTTTCCTCTCGAGCGCCACCTCGTCAGTTGGATCGTTTCGACTGACGCATGCGCTTTTACCTTTTACTGGTTATTATTTCAGTTCAACTTCAACAGGTCACGATCTGTTGAAGTGATCACGGTATGTTTCCATCCTTTTTTTTCGCTTTCCGGGCAAGGAGTATAGAATAATAGGGAGGGGACATACGGCCGGCCGAGTGAAGCCGCCTTAAAGCGTCGTTTTCATGGTGGCTTTACAAGCGTGGCTCGCTCGACTAGCTTGGCTTTAGAAGAGTCGTCTTCATTTTCATGGTGGCTTGCTACTTCAAGACAGCCACACCAACGCGCATGCGCTATTGAGCGAGCTAGCGTTGAACTGTGACATCAGCTGATTTGATTATGTAGTTGAGAGTTCGAGCGCATGCGCAAGCTTCCAAAGCCTGAGCGTGGCTTTGAAAAATAGAAATATTTCCTATTCTAGCAAAGTCCGAGTCACGCCGCGGCGTTTTTTAAAAGCTGTGCTCCCATTGGTCGAGCGGTTTCCAAGCCGAGCGAGCCACGCTTGTAAAGCCACCATGAAAACGACGCTTAATGCGCATGTCTGCTATTAGTACTATGGCGGACAATAAATTTAGGCCGGCAAATTTCCGACATTTCAAAAAAGTCAATGCAAGCGACCATTTATTGTCATTATGACTGATGTCAGTTTGTCAAGCTGAAGGTTTTCAAGCTGTTTGGCGTTTCTTTCGCCCTTTTCGTAACTTACGGATCATGACGCACTACCATAACTGATTTGTAGTAGCATTTCTCTCTGGTGCACGCTTTTTTTTACATGGTACTATGGCGGACAATAAATTTAGGCCGGCCTGTCATTGGCTTGACATCAAAATGTGAAGCTGGCATTATGTTCAACTAACCCCATTTTCGATTTTTGTCATTCTTGTCATCGTGACAGCGATAATCAAAATTAAAATTGGGAAAAGAAGCGTGCACCAGAGAGCAGTGCTACTACAAATCAGTTATGCTAATGCGTCATGATCTGTAAGTTACGAAAAGGGCGAAGGAAACGCCAAACAGCTTGAAAACCTTCAGTTTGACAAACTGACACATCAGGCATAATGACAATAAATGCTCGCTTGCATTGACTTTTTTGAAATGTCAGAAATTTGCCGGCCTAAATTTATTGTCCGCCATAGTACGCCCCAAGAAAGTAAATCAAATCACTTGCGTTGTAATATTTAGTGTGGTTTTCTAGTTTCTCATAATCTGAATACATTTGTGATGCAAAAAAATATATAGTGTTTTATTTTCCTGCAGTTTTATTGTTAATTCCCAAGATCTCAAGTAGTGTTAACTGGGGCGTACCTCACGGGTTGCATAAAATTGCACCCGTTTCCTTGTCCCTCACCGCTTCAATTTACCGCGCCCATAAGCTTGCGTATGTCCCCTCCCTATACTTCTATACTCCTTGTTTCCCGGCATAACCACCTAACCTGTAAATTGTACTTAATAATTTTTTCCATATTACTGTTAAATGTATATGTATATAAGTGTTTATTCGATGCCGAATTTAAGCTACTCCTATTGGAGTTTTTCGATTCTGTTTTTCCTGCGGTGAATCACTCCGCCTTGTTCTTCTCTCTTGTTATCTTTAGATTCTGCCTTGCTCCCTGGCTGCTCGTATGGTTTTTTCCCAGCTCTTCCTATCTTGAATCTTGTTTCTCCAATCCTCTATTCCTATCCTTCTAATGTCCTCATGTATCTGGTCTTCCCACCTTATCCTTGGTGTGCCTCTTGGTCTTCCTTCTACTGGTCTCCAATTTAGGGTTTTTCTTAGTATGTGTTGTGTATCCCTCCTTTGCACGTGTCCGAACCACCGTAGCCTTTGTGTTTTCACAAATCCTACAATATCTTCTCCCTTGATTATGTCCCTTTTTCATGATTCATTAGTGTCCTGTATTCCCCTTCTTCTGTTCTTCTTGGCCCTGCAATTTTTCTAAGTACTTTTCTTTCAAATATCCCGAGGTTCTCTTCGTCTGTAGTAGTGAGTCGCATTGTTTCCGCTGTATAAGTCGCTACGGGTCTAATTGCTGCCTTATAGATTTTTATCTTTGTTGCTCTGCTGATGTGATGGTCTTTTAGGTATCTTTGATACTTCCAGTAAGCCTTGTTCGCTGCTTGTATTCGCTCTTTGATTTCGGCGCTTCGTTCATTTTTTTCGTTCACGTTCACTCCCAGGTATTTAAAATTTTCTACTTTTTTAAACGTGTAACTCCCTAGGTTTGTTTCTTTAATATGGTCTGTCTTTCTTCTCGAGACTATCATGTATTTAGTCTTATCTTGGTTGAGTTGTAGACCTCTTTTTTCTGTTTCTGTAACTAGCTTTTGCAGCGCCGCTCCCAGACTCTTTTTATCTCTTGTTATAAGTGCTATGTCATCTGCGTAAGCTATTACTTGAGTTGAACTCACCGTAATAGGCCTGTCCAGTCCTGCAGCCTTTATTGCGCCGTCTAGTGCGATGTTGAAGAGCGTTGTGGACAGTGCGTCTCCTTGCCTGACTCCTCTTTCTATGTTTATTTCATTTGTTACATCCTCTGTTGTAGATATTCTTGCTCTCGAGTTGTCCATCGTCATTTTCGTTAGCTTGATTAGTTTCTCCGGTATTTGCATTTGTTGCATTTCCTCTACTAGACTGCGCCTGTTTATGTTGTCGAAGGCTTGTTTGAAGTCTATAAATAATATATGTAACTCTATGTCGTATTCATAGCTCTTCTCTATTATTTGTGATATAACGTGTATTGCGTCTATGGTTGATTTGCCTTTTCTGAATCCATTCTGATACTCCCCTAGTTTTGTTTCTGTGTATTCTGTCAGTCTCTTCCTGATAATCGATGTTAGTATTTTATATGTTGTGTTGAGTAACATGATTCCTCTGTAGTTGCTACATTGTGTAGGATCTCCTTTCTTAAGTAGTGGAATGAGTAGTCCTGTTTTCCATTCTTCTGGCATTGTCTCGCTCTCCCATACCGCCACTAGTATTCTATAAACTCTGCTTAGCAGTTTGTGCCCTCCTTGCTTGATTAATTCATTACTGGTTTGGTCCGGCCCTGCTGCTTTCTTTGTCTTAAACTGTGCGATGATCTCCATGTATTCGTCGTAAGACGGCGCGTCGTCCTCATTGTTACTGTCTTCCATTTCCACTTTTTCTTTTTTTCTCCCTGTAATTTCTTTTTCTTCCCTAAAAAGTTCCGTGTAATATGTTTCCCATCTTTTGTTATCTATTCTTTGTGTCTTTTTACTCGTCGAGTTCCGGTGTTTTATCAGTTCATACAGTTTCCTGCTGTCCCTATTGTTGACTTCCACTTCCTGCATGAGCTCCCTAATCCAACTTTCTTTTTTGTGTTTGCAGTGTTTGATCGCCTCTTTTCTTTTTTCTTTGTAGTTCTCTAAATCTTTTAGGTTTCCCGTCTTTAACCATCTGTTTCTGGCTTGGTTCTTCGCCTCCGTTCTTTTTTCGCACTCCTCGTCGAACCATTCCTTTCTTTTTCTTGTTGTTCTTCGTCCAAGCACTGTTTCTGCCGTGTCCATTATGCTTTCTTTTAGGTTCTTCCACTCTTCCTCGATGTCTATTTCTTCTTCTCGTGTTTCTAATTTTTTTCTCATCTCTTTTTTGTACTCATCGTTGTGTCTCGTGTGGTTTAGCTTCTCTACATCCCATCTATTTTTCCTACTGCCTCCTGTTAGTTTGACCACCTTCATCCTCATTTTGGCAACAACCAAGAGATGGTCTGAGTCGACATTTGCCCCTCTGTATGTCCTAACGTCTTGTATTATTCTTTTCCACTTTTTGGAGATTAGCATGTGGTCTATTTGGTTTCCCTCTGTCCCCCCTGGAATCATCCATGTTATCTTGTGCTCTCTTTTATGTCTGTATTGCGTGCTAACAATGAATGTGTTTGTTGCTGCCGCCAGGTCGCAAATCTTCGCTCCGTTGTTGTTATGTTAGTGGTATCGTGGATTGTCTCTTTCCCTGCTACACCTTCATTGCGTTCCTCCTTCCCTATCTTCGCATTGAAGTCCCCCACTATCATTAAGATGTCGTTTCTTTTTACTTTCTCACATATTCTCTGTTGGCGCATATGCGTTTATCATTGTTATGTTTGCTTGCTTGTTTTTGATTCCGATCCACGATATTCTTCCATCCACCGCTTCATATTGCATTATCTTGTTTCTTATCCCCCCTCCTACTAAAAATGCTGTTCCGTTCTTCCCTTGCTTTTTCTCCCCAGCGTAATATAGTGTGTAGTTCATTTTGTCTATCTTTCCCTTTCCTGGCCATCTTGTTTCCTGTATTGCGAGTATTTCTATTTTGTATCTTCTCATTTCTCTCGCTGTTTCAGACATCTTCCCTGGCGCTAACATTGTTCTTACGTTCCATGTGCCCAGTCTGATGGTTTTCTTATTCTTTTTTTCCTTTTTATTCGATTTTTTTGCTCGTTTGCCCGAGTTTGTCGGTTCAGTTTGTTCATCACATTCCGTTTGCGTCGTCCTTTTTTTTTGCCTTGTCGTCTTTGTTGTGCCTCTTGTATCGCTTCTTAGTTTTTTGGAGCCTTAATTTCTCCTACTTTCATGAGCTTTTGCTCCTTTTTGTTCCATTTCCAGCTCCTACCGTCAATTTCCACTCCCTGATACTTTACTCTTACTGTGGTTCCATTAATTCTTTCTTTCTTGGCGAAGTCTCTGATGTTTTTCTGAATCTCTCTCTTCGTTAATGTTAATGCGGAATCAGTGTAAATCTCTTTTCCTCTAAGTTTTCCTTTTGTCTTTAGGACCATTAATTTTTCATTCCACTTATTCATTTCCACGTTGTACTTATCTTGCCCTATCTTGTACACCTTCTTTACTTTCACGTTTAGGCTTAACTCTTTGTTTATAATTTTTTCCATTGTGTTTCTCAGTAGCTCTTCGTCTTCTGTGTCCATCCGCATTCCTGTCGCTACAAGTTGTTGCGTATCTTGTCCTTTTCGAGTTTTTCTATCTTTTCTTCTGTTTTCGTGATCTTTTCTTCCAGGTTCAGCTTTTCCTTCTCCCAGTTCACCTGCATGGTTCTTACATCCTCTCTGAGGCTCTTCATTTCTTTGTTGTTTTGACTGATGTCGTTTCTCATTTCCTTTAAAAATAAAATAATAAAATAAATAAAATATTTAAAAAAAACAACCCCATGCACCGTCCCATGTTTATTTACATTTGTTTTTGACTTGGAGTTATGACGCCAACCCATAACCTAAATTTCTAATAACCGCTACGTTTTCGCGTTAACTCGTAACACTCGGTTGGTTCATTTATAACTATTAACATACCTAGCGATGTTATGAGTTATGACTATCATAACAACCGCAGATGTCGATTTGAAATCCGAGCTCGTAAAGCGAGGATTTTAAGACATCTACTTAAGGTTGTTATGATTCATAACATCCGTGGTATCTTCAATAGTTTACGGGGTTTCAGAATAAGCCGAAGAGAATTTAAAACAATTAAATCCAAAAACTCGTTTTAAAACAGATTAAGTTGATCGCGTTTGCATGATAGGTATGTTCAGGTGTCATAGTTACATTTGGTTGTTTATACATATATAGTCTATTTTTTAATCAAAGATCCACAACACCGCAATTTACACCCAAAATAGAGCTGACAACATTGTACACTTTTGAGCTATACTACATTTGTTTAGCAGGAAGAAACCAGGTTTACACAGCAAAAATTATATAGGGTGAAAAATCTCATCATAAAAAAATTGAGGTTATTGGAGATATTAGTAGCGCAGCAATTTAATAAAGTTAATAACACCTAACAACAACTAATTTGAGAGTTTTATAAATGTCTTACTTTGCCAGACATTTTTAATAGCACGTTCAAATTTTAGCTGTGAGTTTACGTACTATGCCGGCCAAAGAATTTTGGCCGTCATTGTGTCCATTCAAAAAAAAAAAATTGTAATCCGTACTTTATTGTCATCATGATTACCGTCTTGATTATGAACGTTATTTTTTGGGTGGTAAATTTCAAAACTCAAAATTATTTTGTCATTTCTACTACACAGAACGTTTACCTCAGGTTATCTACGTATATACGATTGCTCTAATTTTGTTTATTCATGTTGGATTTTTGGAATATCTGAGCTTCAAACAGTTTAAATTGATTGTCAAAATGACAAGAATCGAAAGTGGGGTTACGATTCCTAAAGGTTTATTTACACTTTACTTGAATGTCAAGAAAGTGACGGCCAAAAAAAAATTTTGGCCGTCACTTTCAAGAACATTAAAATGACAGGCGTTGGCAGAAGTAGCCAATAGATATCATTAAATTCCCTAAATTTAGTAAAATTTTATATTTGCAAACCTAAATCAACAGGTCGTGGTTCTTTGATTAAAAAACAGACTTTAGTTCACATGCGGCCACCCAAAAGTGCACGATAGGCGATAGCTGACGCAGATATCTCAATTTTTTCCTAGATTGAGACGGGACCTG
This sequence comes from Tenebrio molitor, assembly GCF_963966145.1. Lineage (NCBI taxonomy): Eukaryota > Metazoa > Arthropoda > Insecta > Coleoptera > Tenebrionidae > Tenebrio > Tenebrio molitor. The sequence continues at coordinate 16,775,667 of NC_091047.1, forward strand.
TCCGCTGTCTAGTGGTGTTCGTAGTTCGTACTGAGTGAAATTTTTTATGACAAATGTATGCTTTGTATTGGCAGTTTAAACATATCGGATGTTTTTTTTTAATTTCACCTCGTAGTAGGCGTTGAAGAGTCGATTGTGAACGGACCATTCGTGTAAAGTTAAGGGGGCCCTAAACGTACAATCATATTTATAAGACATGTATGTGCAAACAACTGACACAAACAAAAGTAGTACCCACATTATCCAACTATCCTTTGGATATTTGTTTGTACAATCAATTTTAAGATAAAGTTTGCGTAATGTAGGAATATGATTTTTCATGTATTATTACATAGAAGTTGGAGATACAAAATGTACGACCACACGTAACAACAAGTGATTGCCAATTATTTCATTTACTTTGTTTGTACAAACATGTTGAGTAGTCTAGTTTTCAACTAATTGTGGTAATAAAACTGCGTGCGTTGAAGTAAATCGAGCTACTAAAATAATTTGTTCCTTACCTAGACGTGCTTAATTCGTGTTGAACATGGCAACGAAAAGAAGGGCAGCATAATTATGTTTTTTTATTCGACACTGTCAGAATTTGAGAATTTTCTCCTATGTGAACGGATTTTGATAAATGTCACAACTTGTCAAAACGAAACGTCAAGCTAATTTTAAAGGTTTTAAGCGATTTGGAGCCTTTAAAGGGCTCGTCGAACAAAAAAACGTTGTATTCAACTCGTTCTTGTGTAAATTGGGCCTTTTTTGGCACGAGTGGGCCATTTTAAAACGCGAGTGAAACGAGCGTTTTAAAGGCCCACGAGTTTTAAAATGGCCCACTCGTGCCAAAAAAGGCCCAATTTACACACAAACTCGTCAAATAAACTACATACTAATAATTGCTTTATTATTACACGACGAAGAGTGTTACAAGAAAAAACTATTATGGTGTAAAGAATGGTACTATTGCGAGCATGGAATTTCGGGCAGCAATTTACATGTCATTTAAAAAAACCCAATGTAGTCTAAGCTTTATTGTCATAAATGTTATAATAATTAACACGACCTGCTGTATAATAACCGGCCTGTTCATTTCATTAAAAAAGCGTTGCGAAAATGTTTCCGAGAAAGAGCGAATTTTCGCCGATGAGGGCGCCACAGTACGGGCGCTTCTGAAGAATAAAAATGCGGAAAAATAGGTTTAGACATGATTTTAGAGTTAAGATTGAGCACAGTAAGTTCATATTTTCTTTCTAAAACAATACTGAATACAATTGCATTTTTGTGTTTTTGATTTTAAATTCGAATGTCATTTGAACCAGAAAAACTCTCGGTGACAAAAACTTAAGATGAATAATATCCCCAAAAAGCGCCCGTACACTAGCGCTCTGCGGGGATCACTCAAATTACACTTTTGAACAGGCCGGTCATAATACAGCAGGTCGTGATAATTAATTTTGAAGGAACTTCAAAATAAACTGTCACAATTATGCACAATTATTTTATATTTTAGTTATTGATTTCCAAAGTTTAATAAAAAAGATGGTTTAGTTTTCAGAAAATGACATCTAAGCACTTGCAGCTTTTCAGAATTGACGAATGCAATTTGCAAAATGATATGAGGCAATAGTAGATATTAAAATAAGGTTATTAATACGTCTAGCACCTAATGCCTATTTCACATTATATATCATATATATCACAAAGCTTCGACGTGTCGCCAGCGAGCAGCGACAGCACTTCCTCCTCCACCAATCAACGGTCGAGAAATTTTGACAGCCGTATTCATTCCCCTCTATCGCTGAATCCCACCACGGATTACTAATACGGATAGGCCACTCTTTGTATAAGCACAGATTACTCATATAACCAGATAGTGCACTTGACCAGCAATGCATTGATTGTAGCGGTTCAAGATTCTTGCCGCGGTAGCTTTCGTTTAGTTCGCGCGAATTTAAAATGTGACCCGATCGACGCGGAATTCTAAAATTGTAAATCAAGCAAATAAGAATTCTAATCAATTCTATTGATGTTATGTCCATAAAAATGATACAGAAAATAAAACCAGAATAAAATATTAACGCAATATATTTTTCAGAACGAAAAAATAATAAAAAAAGGAATACAATTCAAACAAATCAAATATTCTAAATAAAACAATCAAAATGGAAACGGGCTAACCCATACAGACTTAATTGTGGCATGAAGTAAGTTTAAATTTTGTTGTAGTGAATTTAAACCACAGTTTTATTTATACCTACCAATTAATTGTAAGTTATTATTAGGCTTTGGTTCTAAAGATATTATGTTATAGTCAATTATAACTATTATATTAAGTGTATATTTCTATATTTTCTGGGTTAGGCCGTTTTATCTTTTACACTACCTCAAATAAATGCTTCACAAAGTCACAAATGCGATACATTCAATAACTTTCTGTTTTTAAGTGTTGGGCAATTTATGTTGCGGTTGTAATATTTTAATGCATAATAAATTCTCATGTGGACATACAGTTTTAGAGAATAATCTAAACGCGCGTACAGACTACGCGAACCGAGCATGTAATGTAACATGTAATGTAATGCTCGTCGCAAAATTGGTGCCACGAACAGCCGACGAACCGAGCGCGCAACGAACAGCTTCTATACTCCGTTCACTGATAGATCGCACGCCTTTTCACAGGCACAGAGACGAGTGTCTATGCTGCAAAAAGTCGAATAGCGCACATAACATTTGTTTATCATTAATACATACTCGAAGAATAAATAATTCAACTTCATTCAGATTCACAGCTGTAATTCTGTTAACAACATCATAGACGTAGGAAAACTACTGGCGAGACGCGAGAGTGCACGTTTCTCAGGTCCTCTCGGGCTGTTGATGTTGCTATGGAAACTTAAAAAAACGGGCGTTGTTGAAAGTTGGATTTATACACACTGAGGCGTGCTTTAATTAAGTAAAATAGGTTACCAATAAAAAAAAATATAACCATCACGGGTGCTGTGCCCGTATTTCGGCGATGGTCAGAATAAAATGGATGCCCGTTTTGGGGCCGATTTCTAATTTTACCTGAAAAGGTAGGAGGTTACAAGGAAGGGATTCGTCGCTAAAGTGTGCTTTCAAAATAAAATTTTCATTCTTCGGCGAACGTACAAGTAGTATCTTTTTTCGAGATTTTTGGTCCTATCATTGTCAATAATTTGTCAAAGTCTGTAGGAGACATTCTTGTAAAATTTTTATAATGTTCACTGACATGTTGAAATTTTAAATCTTGCATAAGTTCATTACCGACGCGTTTTCTATAGAGTTCGGTTCGCCACCAACGTCGCCGCTTCTTCTCTTTTTTAATCACCCATCGTAAAATAAAAAAAAAGGCAAAGCCATAACTGCACATCTCCGGAGAAAGTAGCTAGAATGTTGGTTGTTTTTTAGTTTTGGGCCCGAAAATAGACTTCGTGTCATAAAAAAAAAACGAATTATAGTTTAAAATAGTTATTTTTCTACAACTGTCAAAAAAACGTGACATTTATGCATCGTTATCAAGTCGCAAAGTATGTCATTTTTGATAGTGAAAAAATATTTGTCAAAAAGTTTCCTTGGATGCTAAAATAGTTATATTTTAGCACCCAAGGAAACTTTTTGACGAATATTTTAGCATCCAAGGAAAATTTTACAAAAATTAAAAAATTCAAAAATTTTAAAATGCTGTTGTAGAAAAAATAGTGTTTGTATTTCGTGCGCAAGATGATTGTTTTGTTGGCGCATTCGAATGAGTTTGAAGTCTCGACCTGACGGTCTCGACCAAAAACTCATTCTCATGCCCCAACAAAAAACAATCACTTTGCGCACTTAATACAAAAATAACTATTTTGTATATCATTAATACTCGAAGAATAAATAATTCCAACAACAGTTTATAACAATTATTGAAAATACCTGTACTGAAACTTCATTTAGAGTCACAGCTGTAATTCTGTAAACAACATCATAGGTATAGGATAACTACTGGCGGGAAGGAGAGTTTTGTATGTTTCAGTGCGTTATGTTTTTAAGTGATTTTTTTTTATAATCGTCTCAGTTCAGTTCGATAGTTCCGAGGTTGCGTGTCATTACAGCTACATTATACAGGATCGCTAAAAAGTATGGATTCAGCTAAATATTTTCAGAATGGTTTAGCAGAGCTTATTGAAATTTGGCACACAGCTAGAAGTGTTTAAATTTTATCATTTGATAGTTTTTTCAATTTTTTAACGTCATTTGTTTTAAAGATGCAAGGCTAACTTGGTTTTTTTTAAATGGCACGGGGGACTTAAATGTAATATTTTTGAAAAGAGTATTTTTTGTGAATTCAGTGATGTAACACATGCTCACATCGCCGCCATTTTGAAAAAATTTTTTTGCTTAAAAATTATGTATTTCGGGTTTAAACTTTTTATCTTTTATGTATCTGTTTCAGTTAAATGTCTTACTTCTACACTTATTATTTACTTTTATTAATTTTTTGGCCAAAGTGCAGGCGGCAAAAAATTAACAATGGCTAAAAAACATTCCAAAGGTCAAATTTTTTCAAATTTTATTAATTCGATAATTTTTTTATAAAGTTTCGAGTAAATTGAGATATGTATGTGCTACATCACTGGATTCACAAAAAAATATTCTTTTTAACGGTGTTAAATTTGACCTCTCATGCCATTTAAAAAAAATCAAGTTGGCTTTGTATCTTCAAAATAAAAGATATTATAAAATTGAAAAAAATATCGGCCTATAGAATTTAAACACTTCTAGCTGTGTGCCAAATTTCAACGAGCTCTGCTAATCCGTTTTAAAAATATTTAGCTGTGTCGATACTTTTTAGCGACCTGTATGTGATAAGAGTGATAACGAAAAACCGTTAGCTTTAATTCTGTGTAGTGATGCAGTAAGAATTATGTGGTATCTGATGAAAAAAGAGAAAAAGGCTCGACGAACTTTATAAAGATTTAAAGTTCCAACATATTAGCGGACAGTATAAAATTTTTAATAGAATGTCTCCCACAGACGGTGAGAATTTACTAACCAAAATAGGACCCAAAAATCTCCAAAAAGAATACGCGTTTTCGATGTGCAATCTCAATTTAAGGCAGGTAAGTATTAGCCCAAATATTGTTAGTTCAGAAGTTTGTTTAACGAATTAAAAGTACCGAGCGATCATTTAAAAAATAAATCGAGTTTGCTTTGGAGCCTATGCTATAGCATGGGTTGCCATAGGTAACACGCCGACTCGATTTATTTTTTAATTGATCGCACCGTAGCTACAACAATGAAGAAAATGAAGAATTTTTTTTTTCTTTACCATTTTACAGGTAAGCTGTTGTAATGACAATTTGTCAGTAGGAAACGTTTTTGCACCACCGGTCATTTTCACGTGTTTACCGATTTCATGAACATGTTTACTTATCAAAAGACGGTAAGTAATCAAAAAAGAAATTATTGTTTAGATTCGGCATCGGGTGCAGAGCAATGGGCCATAAACTAATATGAAAAATGTAAAAAATGCCTTCTTTGGAAAAATCAAACAATTTAATAAATTAAAAAGAAAATTTTATCTATTTATTAATATGTTGTTCCGATGATGCAAAAATATTATTAAGCATCACGGGTGCTTGTCCGTCAGAATAACTGAATGCCCATTTTGGGGCCGATTTCTAATTTTACCTGAAAAGGTAGGAGCGACGTTGCTGTTGATTATAACATTTACTCATTAATTTGTTAGGCTGTCTTACATATATGGTGATCCATACATTTTATTAAATACATACCATAACTTACTACGTTCGTCTGATTTGGACGGCGAAGCTGTGAACCTCGAGAGCGCATGCGCGCCACGAACGGTTCGCAGTGCTCCGCTCACTGTCGGTTTTCTGACGAACACAAAGCGCCATTCACAAACGCATCTCGACAAAGGGAGCTAACCACAGTCATAAACTCATAAATCTAATCTCCAACAATTTCAGTTACAATTAGTTTTTGTCCCTTATTTAAACGGTCTCGATTGTCAAATGAAACACTGTAGTTTTTTATGCATTTCATTTATGCTGAACAAAATAAATAGGTTATTATTTTTGAAAGCAACTCTTTACAGTAACTAATAAATAAGTTTCACATTTTCTAAAATAATGCGAATTGTGTCAATTTGTTGTAAAAATGCATAAGTCGAGATGGAGCATGCCATCAGCTTCGCAAATCAATCCGATGTTTAAGTCAATTATTGTTATATTACTACAGATTAATTCCCACATAGTTCAAACGTGGGTGTTAAGCGCTTGTTTTCATCCAATCAAAAATGTTTATCGCGGATAAATCGTCTTCCTAGTCTGTCTTCTGTCAAAAACGAATAAAATTGCATGTTACACCTGTCAGATTCCCAAATTGTTTTTAATAATTGTGTTTTTAATAACTGTAAGTATTAAAAATAAATAATTAACGTTAAAGTTTGAATTCTGGAATTAATCTTGCCAAAAATAACGCGACCTAATTTGTTAAATCTGATAAAAAAAATAGGTCTTATTATTTTACCTTCGATTATAATTTAATTTTTTTTAACTATAATTCGTTTTTTTTTTTATGACACGGAGTCGATTTTCGGTACCAAAACTAAAAAACAACCAACATTCTACCTACTTTCTCCGGAGATGTGCAGTTATGGCTTTGCCTTTTTTTTTAATTTTACGATGGGTGCAATATGATTAAAAAAGAGAGAAGTTGGTGGCGAACCGAACTCTATAGAAAACGCGTCGGTAATGAACTTATGCAAGATTTAAAATTTCAACATGTCAGTGAACACTATAAAAATTTTAGAAGAATGTCTCCTACAGACTTTGACAAATTATTGACAATGATAGGACCGAAAATCTCGAAAAAAGATACTACTTGTACGTTCGCCGAAGAATGAAAATTTTATTTTGAAAGTACACTTTAGCGACGAATCCCTTCCTTGTAACCTCCTACCTTTTCAGGTAAAATTAGAAATCGGCCTTGAATCGGCCCCAAAACGGGCATCCATTTTATTCTGACCATCGCCGAAATACGGGCACAGCACCCGTGATGGTTATATTTTTTTTTATTGGTAACCTATTTTACTTAATTAAAGCACGCCTCAGTGTGTATAAATCCAACTTTCAAAAACGCGCGTTTTTTAAAGTTTCCATAGCAACATCAACAGCCCGAGAGGACCTGAGAAACGTGCACTCTCGCCGGTAGTTTTCCTACGCCTATGATGTTGTTAACAGAATTACAGCTGTGAATCTGAATGAAGTTGAATTATTTATTCTTCGAGTATGTATTAATGATAAACAAATGTTATGTGCGCTATTCGACTTTTTGCAGCATAGACACTCGTCTCTGTGTCTGTGAAAAGGCGTGCGATCTATCAGTGAACGGAGTATAGAAGCTGTTCGTTGCGCGCTCGGTTCGTCGGCTGTTCGTGGCACCAATTTTGCGACGAGCATTACATGTTACATTACATGCTCGGTTCGCGTAGTCTGTACGCACCCTTTAAGAAATGGAGACAAAGTGGAACTACTGAAAGACGCCAAGGCTCAGAGAGGCCTAGCACATCTACTGCAGAACAAGATAATATGCTTCTCAATAGATTAGGCAATAGTCCTTTTATGACGGCTGTTGAAGCGGTAAATACAAGCGGTTTCCCAGGTTCCTTTAGAACCGCTCGTCGCCGTGTAAGAGGAAGCGAGCTTAAGAATCATGTCGCGGCAAGGAAATTGAGCCTTACACCTATGCATAGAGAGGCCCGCATGGCATTTTGTTTGGAGCATCTAGCAAGAGATGACGCTTTTTGGGCTCAAGTCATTTTTTCGGATGAAAAAGTGTTTCAATCGTGTCCAAATGGCCGCCTAAGAGTCTACAGACCAAGGAACTCCCGATATGATGAACCGTATGTCCAGACAACGGAAAGGAGCGGTCGATTTTCGGCAAACATATGGGCATGGATTTCAGTATATAGCCCCGGGGTAATGTTGCATGTAGAAGATCGGCTCAACAGTGATGTTTATGTTAGGATTCTTGAAGATGTGATGCTGCCTTCAGTTTCAAGAATTTTTCCGAATTTTAACTTCATATTTCAACAAGACAATTGTTCAGTGCATACAGCACATAGGGTAGCAGAGTGGTTCAGGAATAATAACATAAACGTTCTTGATTGGCCGAGTCGCAGTCCAGATTTGAACCCTATAGAAAACATGTGGGGACTTTTGGTTCGTAATTTGCAACAGCGACGACAAGTCTTTCGGAATAGGGCAGAACTTTTGACTGCGATTACTAATGCATGGCAATCATTACCTAGGGATTATCACCGAGATTTATGCCTCTCCATGTCGCGTCGTGTAAGGCGAGTTATAGATGCGAATGGAGCGATGACAAAGTATTAATTTTAAACTTCACTCATTTTATCTTTTGATTTAGTTATTTAAATAAAAATAAATCTTCCATTTCCTTGTCTTTGCCTTAATGTCTCTCGTTTTATTTTTTTTTAAACTACGGCATACTCGTATAATTTCCACGGTTCTCTCGTTTGGTACTTTAATCCAAAAATAGTCGCAAGTCTGCCTCTAGTGCCACTAGCGGTCGTATGGCGATTGTGTAAGAGTGGAACTTGTCCTTTGTATTCACAAAATTTGAACCGATGCGATGGACTGAATGACAGATTGTCAAAATGACAATAATGATAAAAAAGCGAGGTTATTGGTGCTTAAGTGTAGTTTACACTTTATGTCAGTGCCCTGAAAGTGACGGACGAAATTTTTTGGCCGCAATAGTACGGTTGGGAGTGAGATACATAGAGCGACCATCTTAATAGCGCACGTAGCAGAGGCAACTAACTTGTTTGACATGTGTTGAAAAGAGATAGCGACATACACGTAGTTCGTGTTATAAACTGATACAACTGCATATATTTTAAAAACAGACTAACGTCAGATTTTTGACGTCTGTCAGATATCTGGCGGCAGTGAAAGTGAAGCGGCGCCTGCGTGAACAAATTTTGTTCTAAATCTCTGTCTAAAGCGTGTTTTTATCATGTTTTCAATAATGGGGTCAAAATTTTCGAAACTGGAAAGGCTGACCCGGAAACGCATTTGAATTTTTGAAATTGTCTGTTGGTTGACCCCGGTACAATCCGTTCGACACGTGGAGGGAGAAAAGACTTTTCTCCCTCCACGGTTCGACATATCCAACAATTCTTAAAGGTATTCCTTGTGCAACCACACTTGTATCACAGAATAGAATCAATTGATTCTATATTCTGTGCTTATATCCTCTTCTTCCCCTTCCTGTGTTGAATCCGGTGATAACAAATTTACAGCGGAAAAAGTTTTTTTTGCAGAACAAAGTGCCCCAGAAATAATTAATTTTCTTTTTCTTTCGTCAAATTGCATTTTTAATCTGTTGATCTTCATTTAAGCAGGTGGTTAAATAGATGACAATTAAATGTGAGTTGATAATGTTGACATTTACAAAAACAAAGAACGCGCGTTTACCCGATTCCGTTCATAGGTTCATGCCGGAGTGACAGCACAGTATGGTAGCGTTTTTAAATTCATCAACTTTTTGCGGTGAATTTCAACATTGGTGGACTGTCAATCATAAGTTTTTTTTTGTGTTGAACATTTATGTTGTGCAAAAATGTGATGAATAGGGAAACGGATTTGGTGGAAAACTGATGACTGTGCTGACTGGTGCTGATGTCATGACACCCGAAGTATAAACATAACCTAAACATTTTTTCATTACCGGCGACTATTATTATTATATGAATAAATATGTGCGACATTAGTCTTCTTGGGACCATAATATTGGTAAAACGGATAACAATGCCTTTGGAAGATTCATCAGATGATGATTTATTAACTTCCTCTGATGAAGAAATTATTTTAAACAGAAGAAAGACTCAGGAAAAAATTAGAGGATACGTGAATAATGTTGCACTTTTCCAGTTTTTCCCTCGCTTTGCTTTGACATTGACAGTTTGACTTCGACAAACTATTTTGACATTTCCCCCACTATTCGTCCACCAAACAACCAACTCCCATTTGTAGATGGGAAAGGTGAATTTTGGTTGAGGCCAACATGAAATTTTTGGTGAATAAAGAAACGTGTTTTCTTAAGCTCAACATAAATCTAACAGTAATATAACAACGTTTTGGTAGAAAACTGATTCCACCGATTGATCCATCGATGAATTTAAAAACGCTCTCTATAGCTTCTAAGCAGTAGTCGCACTCCGCAAAATCTTTGTATTCAGTTGTAAGTCCGCGCTAGTTACTGCGCATAAGAGATCCAATACCCCCGATTTAAATTCCTGTCCGTAACGTTTAATTTCATGTAAAATGCCTGTTAAATTAATTGTGCAGTAACTTGCGCGAAAGCACAACGGTTTCAGAAAACATCAAAGTGCCGACGTCGAGTGAGACTACTGCTTAGAAGGTATACTGTGGTGACCAAAGGTGGTGACAGTGACACTGCAGTCACGTGATATTCCCCTACACTCTACCTTCGCCCATAATTTATGAACGCGCTTCTGTAGTGACAACCACAGACCATCAACAGAATTAAGACTTTCAAAACATGGGAGACACTGACAACACTAGCGCTGCTCTAGCGTTAGGCCAAACTAAATTACCGAATTTACTCGTTAATCCGATCGGGAATTTCCGTTTAAAAAGGAAGGTTGATTTGAATATTAATTAATAATGTCATCAGTAATTTTGAATTTTCTAATTTCTGTCAAGGTTTAGTCAATGAATTTTATAAATTGTTCTACAAAATAAATTACTTCAAACCAGTATCTTCAGATAATTTTTCGTTATCTTTTTATTTGGTAAGTTATCTTTTTCTTTTTGAAAAGGTACGAAATATGGTTTTTCAGATCGAAATTTTTATTTTATTTATTTGGATATGGGAAAAATTAAACATAAATGCTTTGTAAACAACAAAATCGGCGATAAAAAATAAACATTTTAAATTTCAAAAATTAGAAGAACAAAGGAAACGATGGATAGAAGCTTTAGGTAAATGTTGCACCACCCTTCAAAACAGATAATGCCTTTATTTGCGAGAAACATTTTAGCAACAATTTCTTTACTCAAAAAACAAAACTCCATAAATACGCCCTGCCGTCGATTTTTCTTCGTGAAGAGAAACAAACTTCAATAAACAATGTTAGACCAGCTGAACAAATTGAAAATTCTACGATTACTGAAAATCCCACTGTAGAGAATCTAATCCTTCCTGTTATGCCCAAGGCCCAAAATAGACACCCAACAAAATCTTCTAGTGTGTGGCAAGTACTTGAATGCAAGAAAGTTAGTAGTCTTACTTCAAAAGGTAGAAATATTTATTATATGGACCGATATCAGCGAAAAACAATTTCAAAATTAAAAAATCTTTTGCACGATTCTTAAATTATCTCCAGAAATTTTAAAAGTTAACGCAAAATCAAATTATTGAACTAATGCTACCCCTCAATTCAGTTTCACTCGCCTTTTAAACTAGCCCACTCATGCCCAAAAAATCCCAATTTACACACAAACTCGTTTAATGAACTACTAATTTGTTGTATATGTTAGAATTTGTATTAAAATGTTTAATTCTTAATTAGTCGTTTTAATTTTTTTAAAATAAGTATCAATTTAAATCAAATTGAAAAAAAAATAGGCAACTAGGTATACAGAAACTAGTCAGATATGCAACTTGTTATACATTAGTTTGGCCTAACGCTAGGGCAGCGCCACTTGAGCGCGTCTCCGAAAATGTAATCCCACTTGTCAGTCTTACTATAGTTTAATTGTCTGTGGTGACAACGTCAAACCTCAATTTACAGTTTTCTGTAAGTCTCAGACCTACAGCCAGAGCCTACAGCTCGTCTAGTCTCACCAAAAACGTATTTCACAGACTATAATGAGATCAGCGTAGACAACGACAACGGTTAAAACCGTGTTACCTAGCCGTGAAGCGTGAAGCCGTGTTAAGTACCTGCATCGTGACAGTGTCGATAAAACAGGAGGCGAATCGGACATTAGAGTTAATGACAGTTGAAAGTTGATTGACAGATCGAGGACTGCAACAAATAATCTTTTAAAAGACTACAGCAATTAAGGTATTAGAATTAATTGAATAGAATTATTATTGGATCGATTGTTATATTGTTTATTACCGTTGAGATGACTTAACATGTTTAATCTTTTCCGATAAGCATAATCGATATTATGTAATAGTTGTATCCTCTGCTTATTTCCATAGACATCATGTCCGACTCCGTGAGCAAAGTTGCGAAGCCCCAACTTCGTGGTCTGTTGCACACACAGATCAAACGAAATATACTTTTGGCGTTGGGAATGTGCTTTACAGCCGCTGTGGCACAAAAAATCTTTGTGAACGACCACCGCCAACAAGTCTATGCAGAATTCTACAAGTACAAAATTGCAGTTGTGTCGACCGAATTTACTAATCGCTTTCGTTGCAGAAACTACGACATCAATAAAGAATTCAACAGGATTAGGAACAAGGGTCTGTTCGATTCATGTGAACCTGATAATTGAAAGCCAGTGTGCTGAGCGCAACTATAGATCTGAAAAGATATTGTAGGATAATTTTGTTTATTTGAAATAAAGTCTAGTAATTGAATACGTTTTTGTTGTGGTCAATCGGCTGGTTTTGTCGGTAATTTCTCTGTTTGGAGGACGTGTTTGGCGATTTTGTCGAAATTTTCCATTGTCATCTGTCAAAATATTTCCACGGTTATTCGATTTCGGCAATGTGCGCATCTAGTGAGCGCATCTCGAATGGCGTCGAGTTGTTATTGTTGAAAGCGTTTAATTATTTCTAACAAGATTATGAGTGTTTTTATCGAGTTTTTAGAAATATTCTCGCAAATCAGTGATCACCGAGTTTAATAGTACAAGTGCAGAGCTGAACTTTCCGGCTGGATTGCACGTTTGAGTGTCAAAAGTATGTCACAGAGTCTCGGGTATGTAATGTTATGTGCCCGTAAGCAAATCAATTTCCGTCACGAAAATCGACGCCACGGCGGTCCGGAGTCGCCCGGCGGGACACGTCGCCCCATGTAGGGGCGGTTTGGGGCCGTCCCGCTGCGCGTTCTCCCCTCGTCGGGGCGAATTTTCCGTTCGAACACATGTAATAACACTCCCCCGTCCATCACACAAGATGGCTGCGAACATATCCATCTTTTATTTCGACGTTGTTGCGGCGATTTTCGGAACGAATGACGGCTTGATTTGTCCATTTGGGGCCTACCCGGCGAATCCGTTTCTGACCGTTGCTATTTCAGGTGGCTGTGAAACGGCAAAAATCGGAATGTGATTGCCACCAAGGGTAAGTCGGCGCGAAGAGATGGGGCCGTTGAGTGTAATAATGCCGATTTTAGATGGCAGCAGACAGCGATGGCTGCGATAATCTAACGACCGTAGTCACATGCGAGGGGAATCTTTCAGATCCCGACTTCGCTGAGCGCTTTGAAGCTGTCGTCGGCAAGCTGAACGGTATTCTGGGTGACGTCGTCAAAGTACACAAACTGGAGCCCTGGAATTCGGTGCGTGTAACGCTGTCCATTCCCCGGGAAGCAGCGTTACGCCTCAGGAAACTGGCCAGCGAAGGCTCGGCGCAGCTCAGGGCTCTGGGAATACTCAGTGTCCAAGTCGAGGGTGACCAAGTCATCTCGCTCCGGATCGCCAACTCCGTCAACGCCGAGCCCCAGGAGATCCGGCTCCAGACCACCCAAGGTAACGACGTTAAATTTCGCATGATTGCAGATTGTAAACAGTCTGGTTTGTTTCAGATGGAAGCGGAACTAGTCGACAGGAAGTCGAAGGGCCGTTGTCGCGCTTTCTGGGGCCGCCGCCGACCGAAACTAGTGAGAAAGTGCAGTTCAAATCGCCGAACGTGGTGTGTCCTCCGGACAGTGTGGTGCCTAAAGTGCCGGTGAGTGCGGCAGTCGCGAACACTAGTGCCCCCCCTACCACCAAAGCTTACGGGGGCCCGTTTCCCTTCGCCAGCATGAACCAAGCGATCCACAGCCAAGCAAACTACTCGGCGCCGCCACCTCCCTACCCGGGAAAACATCCGACGGTCACGATTTCGAGTCCGCTCCTTGTCAACTTGCTGCAGAACGACGGTGCTCCGGCGCAGAAGACCCCCGCCGAGACGTCAGTGACCAACAGTGCAGTGAAAACGAATTTGAACAGGACAGTGAATTCGTTCAAGCCGAACTTGCCTCGAACTATAGTGGCCAACAGGACGGTGCCGAAAAACACCAAATCACCCGCATCTCAGGCCAGCACATCATCACCAAGCGCCTTATCAAATGCTACTTCCATTAGGCAGAATAGTAAACCGAACAGTACAATGTCGAACGTGGCCCTACCTGCCTACCCCAACAACGTCCCCCAAACTGTGGCGACCGTCTCCCACCTGCCCCCGCCTCCACCTTACACGGTCGCGGTTAACCGCCAATGGGACTCTGTAGTACAAACATCGCCGTTTTTGGACTTGACACCGTCGCTGACCGATTTGAAATCGGACGATTTGGAACATCTGCTGCCGACCCTCGAACGAGACCTGGCCCGGAGCCCTCCAGAGATTCCCGAGGAGTTGACCCACTCCGATGACAAGCGGAACTTTCTGATAAATCCGCTGACGGGGGAGTTGGAACCTCAGTCGAGCTGCGAGAGCGACACCGACGACCTGGGAGACGTCTTCACGGGACTCCCCTCACCGGCCGCGATTTCTGACGAGGACACCAATTCGACGATCAGGCCGGACACGACGGATCAAAGCGACAGTGAGACCCGTTCCTCGCACAGCGACAGTGGCAAACATTCGAGGATCAAAACGAAAGTAGCGCGGGACAGGGGGCGAGACTCTCCAAGTCTCAAGCCGACGGAGAAAATTAAACTCCGATTGAAGCTGGAGAAATCCGAACCGATCAATTCAGCGTACAAGGTCGACGTCAGTTTTATCCAGCAGCCGAAGAAGGCGTCTACGTCAGTCGTCGCGGCGCCAGGAGAAGAACTGAGAGTGCCCCCTTTACACATCTCGCTCAGAGGCAGACATCACGCCTTCATCACTAACAAGAAGAAGGCGAAACTCAACCCGGACAAGCCCAAAGCGAGGAAGACTCAAGATTTGGGAAAGCTAAAGAAAAGCGGCGAGTCCAACAGTGCAATAACGATAACGGAGGATTCGTCGATGACGGAAACCGGTGATGTAAAGAAAGTGAAAAAGTTCAAATCGAATCACGAGCACGACTCGGATGTGATGTCCAAGCTGATAATCCACAATTCGACACATTATAAAGAGAAACAGAAGGAGAGACGGGGCAGCGACTCGGAGCTGTCGAGGGCCAACATGAAGTTCGCCGACAGCAACGGAATCATATCCGTCGAAAAAAAGCGTCGTTTGAGCCAGTCGGAAGCGAGCAGCGACGCTGAGCGACCGCCCATCTTAGGTTCGACCAATGTGGGCACGATCGCCGGTTTGCCGCAGAAGACCAGAAAGGACAAAAATAAGATCAAGGACGGCTTCAAGAGCAAAGAGTTGATCAGAAGCAAGAATTTCTCCAAGGGTTTGGGTGACAAGTTCACGAAACAGGTCGCCCTGCCTACAGGAGAGATAGATATGGAGGCCAAGTTCAAGCAGAGGTTGATGGAGGGAACGGAAAAGGGGATTCCCAGACCGCCGCATCGGACCGAAGCTGTACACCAGATAGTTACAGAAAACAATCAAATAGAAAAATCTGATCAGGTGAGGACGAGAAGCTTTGACGATACCCTACTCGGTCTTTAAAACAATTGAAAATGTTCGCTTGTTTGCTTTATGTTCGATGGTTTATAAATAACACACCCACAACACTAGCGATAAGGTGTGCAAAAATTTGTTTGAGCTTGTGGGTCGAGGGGAACAGGAGGTGCCCGATAGAGTGACTGATTGCTTTGATTTTTATTATATTGATTTTTTCGGGGTTTATTAACTAGAAGGGAAAAAACAAGGAACAGTAGATTTCGACGTTTATTTACTTATTGTTTGGAAAACGTTGGTCAGTCGATAAGAACGCGAATCAAAATCAGTTATCAGTCAGCCAATCACGGTGGGCTATTCTGTTCACATACAGCACTTTTCATGTTTCGATGCTGTATAAAAAATAAGGGGAATTATTCTGTACGGTTTAATTATTGAATACATTTGGATTTATGTACATACAATACAGGCAATTTGACTTCTCGTCCTTTGTAAAAGAAATTTCATCGGAAAAAATTTGAGGTTTGGTTGTCCATGAAAAACCAAAATGTAATCGTAAATTGGTTCACACGTTTGTGAATTGCCACATTAAAAGTGGTTTATCTTGACAGTTGTACATTTCAGTCAATTCCAAGGAATTTCTGATTTCTTTTTTTTTTACTTTTAAGATCATGTTATATGTATTTTACTCCGATTCAAGTCGATAGTTTGTTGTTTGTGTCAGTTAGGTTCACCATGCTACCGGCAACACCTTCGACTGATTTGATCTCCGTGAATGTAACAACAAATGTGAACAGTGTTTTGGTATAGAAAATGTTGTTTAATTCACAGAAAATCTCAAAACGTTGATTACATGCACATGATGGTTTAAGTGTACGAGTCAATCTACGAGTTGACTTACGTTTTTCCTGGTCAACTTACCTCTCAAAATGTTTGTTCGTGCAGCGTTTTCTGTATATTATGTGGTAGTAGTTGTTCCGTGTAAATGGGAGTTACGCAAAGAAATACAGTTTGTTTGAGTCAATACTTTCAAAGACTCAACCAGGTTCTCGAGTTGACGAAAATACACCATCAACTGCAACCTTTTTATTAAAAAAAGTAAATCAAAGTCGATCATGATCAAAGATAAGCACATTTTCTAATCAAATCAAATGTCGCGAACCGTGGAATCGTTAGTTGTCGGTTAAAAAAAAAAGGTGAAAATTGCAGCACTAAGCCCGACATTGACATTTGGACAAGAAAGATCTGACCTGCTTGACCACTGACATTTTTAATTAGCCAACTCGTTTCTAAGTATCTTATTTTTTAATTTATGAATTGCTAATGGCGTTACATCTCGGTTGAAGTTGGGAAAATGCAATAATGATACTTGTTTTACGAGAGCGCAAAAAATTGCCTTCTCGGTTGAAAGACAACACGACAATCGTGTTACCCGCAGAAAGATGATTGTTTTTTTCGTGTGCAGGTGATGAAGGCGGAATCGGAGCCACCCCCTTTGAAGGATAAGTCCCCCGAGCCGGACAAGTGCAACACTCCCGATCGTAAACAGGGCGATATGGGCGACAAACAGGCGGGCCGGTCGCCAAACTCCGGCGCCCAAGGCGAGGACAGCGGCATCGAGAGCATGGACGCCCTCAGCGAGAAGTCGCCGAACCAGGCCAGCCAGAGTCCACACGCCGACATTCCTGAACCAATCAAATCAAAAACACAAGTGCCTGACATGCCCGACATGCTCGACATCGAAGCCCAACTGGCCAAGATGGAGGGCCTGAACGGCGTCGAGGACATGAATGAGAACCAGCACGCCGCCCAAACCAAACAGTTGGGGCAGTGCTGCGAGCTGACGTCGGCGCTACAAGACAGCCTCAAGCAAGGGGCAGTCAGTCTGTCCTCGGTGAATGCGACGAGCCCTCTGACGGCCAAGGAGCAACTCCAGCCGGCAGATGTTACTCTGGTGAGTTGGTTGACGATGTCCGCCACGTAATCGGAAAAATTAGAAGGGTTTGATTGGCCACGAGAAGTAGAAATAGACTCTTACATTAGTTCGTATGTATACAAGTGTCAAAATAAAAATGAAACGCATTTGATAAGTGTGATACGTGTGTCATCTGCATGAAGATGAATTAGCTAAGAAACTGACTTATATACTGCTTATCGTTAGCCCATTAAGCGTTGAAATATGTAGAGAATTTTTGCAAATATGTTATTATTTATTCTTCATTGATAATTTTATAAACAGTAATTAGATATAAAACATCTACAATTTCCTCGAAAAAATGTTTTGGGGAAAGTACAAAATAAATATAAAAAAGGATGTATAATGTTTCGTTGCAATGTGAATTAATCTACCAATGGTCTTTTATTTTTCATGGCCTGTTAATCTTTCGATTTTTTTTTTTTTGTGGCACTATGACATTCATCGTATAAAAACGTCTTCACTTGCGAGTGATCAGTCGTAAAGGGTCGTTGTTAACGTCGGCAGGTTCCAGTCAAGACGAAAACGAAAGAAGAGGACCTAGAACCTCTCCCGGTTCGCGTCACTCCACCTCTCTACACTTACTCGAACCCGGACAAGGGCCGCGGCTCTGAAAGTCCGACCATGTCTGACGAGGACAGCAACTCGTGTTCCAACATCCACAAAACGAAGAGCCTCCTCGAACAGCTCCTGATCGAGATCCCCGACAACCAGACGCCCAGTTCGCCGAGTCCGGCCACTCGTTCGGTCCGAACCCGGGCCCTCTCGAAACTGAGCAGTCCCGAACTGAATTCTCCCGTGTCCGTGGCGGCGGCGAAGTCGACCAGGGTGGCGACACCAGCGTCGACGACCAAGAGGAAACGGCACGAATCTGATAGTTCCAACAACAGCATTGAGGACGCGCGAAACAAGAAAACGAGGAAGTGTTCGGAGAACGCGGCCGAGTTGATCAAAGCGTGCATGGGAGTGGACGCGGGAAAGGTTAACAACGTGAAGAAGATGACGACGACGACGAGCGCCGCGACGGGGAAGCTGCAGGACGAGAGTTCGGACAGCGACGAACCGTTGATAGAGAAGGTGAGGAAGACGGCGACGACGATTAACAGCGTAACGAAAAACAAGCTGAAGAGTGGGAACGGTGGGATTAAGGGCGTTGCTGTGAGCACGAGGAGATCGGTTAGGACGGCAATTCCGGCGCCGAACACGAGAAGCAAGGGAGATAAGGTCGGGGCGGATTCGGAAGCGTTGAGGAGAAAGACCAGGAGTGCCGGTAAGCTATCACCAGCATAAACGTGGAAGAAAGTAAAGTTGAGGTCATTTCAGAACAATTGGAAAATAGTCAAATTCACTCGATCCGCATTGATTGTAGTTTCTAAGATTACCCACTTCCGACAAATGAAAGAGTCAGTTTTTTTTAATGTTGCGTAATAAAATCTGCTTACGCCACGCGTTTTGAAATGTGGCGGTCACAATTAGAACGTCACAGACGCATTTTGGGTCAAAAAAAGGTCGACGGTAGAAATTAGGTCGCCGAGTAAAAAATGATGGAAGTTATTTTTGCTTAACGAAGTGATTCTTGTCATCGGTCGGAATGTGGGTGCAAGGCAAAAATAACTGATTTAAAAAAAAAATCAAACTGAAAAATATGAACGTCGCAGTTTAATTAGGTCGTTATCAGTGATGTCCAATTTATCCTTGATTTGTGTAATTTTTTACGATTGCTCAAGACAGTTGCTATCAACGGACAAAAAAATCATTGCCTTAGATAAATTATATCGCGAATCGTACCAAAATATTTATCAGTAATCGTTTTCAAAACACGCCGAAGATTGTTTGGAAATTCAAGGATTTTCCTGTTTTATAGAGTAACTAACGTATGTAACCACGCGTACAAATTAATTAAAAGAAAAATAACGGACGAGAGACCGAAAAGGTTGTCACCGCGGGCTGCAAGACAACACGTGGTGTGAACGCTCTCGTTAATGAAAATATTGTTGCAGTGTCGGAGGGCGATAGCAAACGCAAGAAAGAGGTGAAGTGACAGTGTCAGAACGACCGTCCGACGGACGGTCCTCAGCTGCTAGACGCAGAGCCTGCAAATAGGCCCCCATACGTAACAGTGCCCATACTGCAGCCCCAGCCTTGAACACCTTTATTTAAGAGAGTAAATAAACAGCAGCCACAGCCATGTCACCGTTACTGTACAGAATGTGATATACCCACTATAATATTGTAAATAGCTAGGATCAATTATTGTACATAGAAGAGAAAAAAAAATGAGAGAGAGAGAGAAAGCAGTGTCACAAAGTCACACCCGTTTATATAAATGTAATATAATGTGGTATTTTCCATACGAGCTAACGCATATATTATACATAATACATACTATTCTTTACTATTGTTTGCATTTTACGTAGAAAAACATCAAATATCTCACGATTGTATGTACATTGTATGATTATTGTAAAGTTGTTGACATATTGTTTACGTTTAGCTTAGTTGTATCTGTTTTTTCTTTTTTTTTTATTATTGATTTTGATTATTATTTATACCACGGAGCCTTGTAGGATATGTTTCTTGTTTCTTTACGTAAAATACAATGACTTGTAATGTTCTTAATTGTAGATTTGTGGAAAGGTTGATGATTATAAACTATACATTGTTAAATAGAAATATCTTAATATTTATATCCTATTCGTTTTTATTTTGCACACACACACAACACCACCTTCCTTTATTTTTTTATTTTCTTTCTTATTTTATAATTCCAGTTTAAAATAAATATTTCAACAATTCTACAGACTTTTATTCCGAACCCAAATCAATCACAATTGGAAACGAATGAAACGACCATTGCAATATTTGCATTTTTAGGTGACTGCGTTTCAATTTCACGTTCAGAGTTCAAAATGAGTGTCACGTGATCGGGAAACAAAGTCACGTGACACATGCGCACGTAATTTTTGTCACGATCGAAATCTGGAGTGCTAATTAAATGCAGAAAAAATTAATTCGCGTCGAGTGCAACCTGAGACGTGTTAATTAGGCAAATTTCTCATTGGAAACTGCTAATTGATTTATTGGGGTCAAAATGGCCGGCGTGACATTGACCACAGCCGTTGACGCGTGCGCACAACGGTGGGCGCTGTCATTCAAATTTGCTAGTTGTCAAAGTGACGTAACCAAAGTCAGCTGAAAGTTATTTTTAATATTGTTAGTCCGCGAGTAGGTAAATTTTCGTTGTCATTCGTCCATTTGAGTGCCCCCTCGCCGAAATGCCGAACATCAACTACGAGATCAAGTTGGATTTCAAGGATGTCATGTTACGCCCCAAAAGATCAACCCTGAAGAGCCGCAGCGACGTGAGTATTGATTTTGAGTTTTCGAGGTTTTTCTAAATGAAACGTGGCCGCGTTTTGGAGCGAGGCCCTCTTCGGTGGTTGGGCTTTCGCAGATTTGTGAAATCGAGGAGCCCTGGACCCTCGAAACCGGGCGCTACCGCATCCTTTTGTTTTATCGATAATCGGTGTATTCACGTGCCTGTTGTGGCGAACCTTGACTCGACCCTAATTTTTAACGAAAGGACGCCGTTAAGTGGAGCGATAAAACCACAGATAATAGTTATTTGGTGCCTAATAGGGTTTCATTGAGTTATTTTCGTCATAATTGACTGTGTCCTCCGAGACCTATTTTTAGCGAATGCGGCGAATTATTTTGTTAAAAATGGCATGTTTTAGGTGAATCTGTTCCGCGAAATCACGTTCCGGAACTCCAACCAAACGTACAATGGGATCCCGGTCATGGCCTCCAACATGGACACCGTGGGGACCTTCGAAATGGCCCAAGCGCTATCAAAAGTAGACCGCTCGTAAAATTCAAATTTGAATTTAAATTCACAATTATTTTTGTAGCACGGGTTGTTCACTTGCGTCCACAAATATTACAGTGTGGACCAGTGGAAGAAGTTCTCCAGCGAGAACCCCAAAAGTCTACCTCATGTGGCAGCAAGTGCCGGAATGACCGAGACCGATTTCGACAAACTGACGGAAATTCTCAATTCCATCCCAGGAATTAGCTTCATTTGTCTAGATGTAGCCAACGGTTATTCGCAACACTTTGTAGAATACGTCAGGAAAGTGAGGGCGGCGTTTCCCAAGCACACGATTATCGTACGTCATCTTTTTATTTCTCGTCTTGCTTAATTAACAAAAATCATGTGGCCAATATTCGTCAGAGTATGTCAACACAACCAAATATTTGATCCTAGACATTCAAGGTTTTTTGTAATTGATGATAATGTACACTTATGTTTATCTCGCTCTACTTCCGTGATTTTGCAATTTGCAAGGAAATTTTTAATTTATAATTTTTTAAAAATCCGCCGGATATCAACCAATCAATGATCAGTATTCTTGTTTGAATTGGTTGCTCATAGAGGACAGTCACTGCTAAAAAAGTGACTTTAAAGAAGTGTAGTTAACACTGAGTACGTTTACGCGGGCCGCTAACGCCGGTTTTATTTAAACCGGTGTTGTTAGAGCTCGTGCCAACTCTCATGATCGATGACGCAGAAACCAAAATGCGTACCGACGCAGCTGTACTATCCGAACTAAAAACATCGGTACTATTTTTTCACACTTTACAGATTTGTGAGCTAATTTATGTTGCTGTTTATTTGGCGACAGGTCTCTAGACAATGTCGGGCATTCTAGTCCAAACTGTTGGACAGTGTAAAATGCAAATTTGGCGCCACCCTGAAAATTTTAAGCAAACGACAGACGTTTTTAGGTTTCACTTATGAAAATTGGGCTCCGCCTTCGCGCAGCTTTTGTCAAGGTCAACGGTGTTAATTGATGTGTAAATGGGATTCAACGCCGGTTTTACTAAAACCGGTTTACTAACGCTACACCACTTTACCAAGAGGCGTGACGTTACTAAGCGGGTGTAAAATGTACGTGTAAATGGCCACCTTTGCTTAACACCTGTTTTGAAGCAGGTCTGCCAACACAAGCACAGTTGTCGTTGGCAACCGCTCAACAACAAGCGCCGACCGCCAACGCCGATCTCGAAGCATTTCGGTTGGTCACACTGCGAAGAGGTTTTGCTCACAGGCTCACACCACGTCTGAACACGCCAACACCGATGTAGATTTTAACGCCTGTACAATACCTCTTGTGTAAACGCCCGTTTTAAACCAGTTTTAACAACACCGGTTTTAAATAACACCAGCGTTAGCGGCCCGTGTAAATGTACTCACTGTTTTATAGTTACCTTGTGCAAAGTTGCTCTTTCGCTCAACAATATCAATAATTATTTTTGAAATTGTATTTGGTAGGAAATAGAGATAACGGCCCAAATGGGGAGGAGGCTAATCTCGTCCCATAGCGATAAGAAGTTTAATTATTTTTCTGAATATTTTTTCATTGTTGCACTCAGCGTGTGTTAAACTTTACAAGTACGCAATATTTAATAACCATCAACTTTATAGTTTTATCCGTTTATTGTCTCTTTTTTAATTCAACCGTACTAGGAAATCGTGAATGTTTACAGCTTTTCGTAGAATATGAAAAGTTGAGACAATATTTTAGCCGGATGTTGTAAGTACACAGAATTTATCAGAGTGGAATAAATACATTTTTTGATTTTAATGCATAATTCTTTCAAAAACTTTCAGAACATTTTATTACATTATGTAATGTTTGAAAGCTCGTTGGATATGATTATAAGTAGTTTAAGATCTCTATGCACTGCACTTAAGTCACTTAACAATAGAATTTTGTGTAAATCTAGATTAGTTCAAAATACACAATTATCAGGGAAAAATTCTTTAAATAATTGAAAAAAATACATACAATTGTGTTTTTAAAAGATTGTATCATGGCCGTTTCTTATGTCAACCTTTCATAACACTATAAGAGAGCGTGACTGGTCTGCGGTTTATTTAAAAAATGAGTGACCTCAACAAATGTTGACAAATGTCTTTGAAACTTGAAAAACCAACAAAAGTGATCGTTTCTGAAGATATTTTTTCCAAACGGCCTCGTTTTGTGGAAACTACTTATGGTATAAATTCCGTAATTTCAAAACTATTTGTCGAAAACGCTGAAACAGGTTAGTTTGTATTTCTCACAATGCTTATTTTAAGTTGCTTCACGTGTTCATGACGTAAAAATTCTGTAAAAATTCTTTTGTATGAGTTTATTTAAAATAGAAGATTTATTTTAATAGACCAAACAATTTAGAAGATTTACGGCAGAGAATTCGCGTTGAAATGGAACAAATAAGCCCTGACATTATTGAGCGCAGTGTACAAAGTGTCGGTGAGTGCCAAATGGTTGGCGGGGGATAATTTCAACATTTGCATTAAATTTTATTGTTAACCTTAGATGTTCGTTTGTTTTTGTTTTGAGATCAATTAAAATTTTTACTTTAAAAATTAAATTAAATTTTTGAAGTAAAATTTGTAACTTTCTCAAAATAGTTATTTTTATATTAAGGGCGCGAAGAGAGTGTTTTTTGTGCATGAAAAGGTCTTTTACGCCGAGACGAAGGTCGAGGCAGTATAAGCCTTTGAATGCACAAAAACATCTTCGCGCACGAAATATAAACAATATTTTTTCTATAATTGATTCAAAAAATTGAAATTAAAAAATCAAATTTTTGAAGGAACTCTGAAGTTTCAATGCAGTGACCATGTTGCTAGGTAACTAATAAAACACAGTGCGTGAAATGAAAAACAGAAATAGTCGTATGCGTGAAATTGCATTTCACATACTGTTTTGTATGGTTTCTATGGTTTCGATCTTACAAACAATGCAAAAAAAATACACGTCAGAAAATGACCCACTTCAGGCACAGATAACTATGCGTGAATTTCAATTTTTTGAATCAATTATAGAAAAAAATTGTTATGTATGGTACTATCGGGGACAAATTACTTTGGTCGTCAAAGTCAGTTGACTGACATAAAGTTGTAAAGCAAGTATTAGGACGGTTAACCTTATTTTTTACTACTGTCAACCACTGTCACTGTCAAACTCATCATTGCAAAATGTTAAATACCGAAAAATGGACAACTGAAGGAGATATTCCTAGGAGGAAAAATTGAAAAGGTTTCCACAAGGTAATTTGGCCCATGGACAATCCCCCAGAAACAAGGGAAATGATTCTAAATTTTTGAATGGTGGAAGGTGCCATATTTTTGACAAGAGAAAAGTCAATAATTTGAAATTGTCATTACTATTGACTTGACGTTAATGCTTGGTTTACATTAATTTGTTTTGAAGTGACAGAAAAATGACGACCAAAGTATTTTGTCCCCAATAGTACCAAATTTTTTAATTCATCGTTTAGGTAGTAGGAAGGTCTATCAGAAAGAGAAGAAAAAAGTGGGGGTTGTCATTTAAAAAAATTGGTGATGACGTCATAGCGTTTTCAGCGTTTTCGACAAACCGTGAGGTACGCCCCAGTTAAAACTACTTGAGATGTTGGGAATTAACAATAAAACTGCAGGAAAATAAAACACTATATTTTTTTTTTTGCATCACAAATGCATTCAGAGTATGAGAAACTAGAAAACCACACTAAATATCACAACGCAAGTGGCGTACTAATAGCAGACATGCGCATTAAGGCGGCTTCACTCGGCCGACCGTATGTCCCCTCCCTATTACTTCTATATTCCTTAGCCAACCGTACTACATGAAACCGTTTATGTTGAACAACCAAATTGTGGTACAAATACAAATTTATTTAGTAAAAGCGATTTTTGTGCACAAAAGATTTAAAATTATTGTGCAATGTGCTTGGAGAAAAATTTTATTCTTAGGTCATTTACAAAATAAGTACTGTCGCGAGCAAAAAATTCTGGTCGTCAATGTCATTTCAAAATTTGGTGGTTAGATTGTCACAAATGAAAAAAATTTCCCTGCCTGATTCTGCCCATGTCAACAAAGTGTCAAAAAATTTATTAATCAGTGTCAATTAATGTCATACAACATGATGATAGGTTATGATATTTACGACCGTTTTACAATGGAGCATTTTCCATTGCGTCAAAGCATGTTTTGACGACCAGTTTTTTTTTTGCTCGCGACAGTACAAATATTGTTGAAATTTATTCTGTTAAGATTCAGTTGTCCACTCTTGTAAAAGATGTCTTGGAAAAATATGACTTCAAACTTGTCCCAACAAGAAAATAAATTATCTGCTCTTAGATAATTCTACGTCTATGTGAAGTGGATTTATCCAATCTATTTATCTGGTTCGTAAAAGACCCTACTAACCCAATGGAAAACTATTCCAAGGGATACATTTCAAAATGTTTTTTGACATGCCGTTTTTTCCATGCTATTTAAAATTCTTAGTCACTGTCAATTTTATTAAAATAATGTATTTTTAATTCAATTAAAGTGCTTACATTTTGGTATTCACTAGCAAAAAGAACTGTGAATGATAGTGTATACCTATTGTATTCTAAAATGTACAGGTCCCAACGTAGATCCTCGTGGAACTCCCCTTTAGTATATTCTGACCCCGACATAAATGCAGTTTCAAGTTCCTTGTTGAGGTCTGTTAATTGGACAAGAGTTCATTAAGTTAATATTAAACAATCTTGGTGGTTCTGTAATAAATCGTGATTCACTACGTCAAACACCTTTCACAGGTGTAAGAATTTTATTCTTCACTGATAGACGAACAGGTTAAGCACTCGAAGAATACATTCTTTAGTCGAATGACCAGCCAAATATCCATTTTATGAGTTGGAAAACGTTGTATTGATTTAAGAAATTAAGTAGTTGACAGTTATTTGGCAAACGTTCATTCAAAAAATTAGAAATTATCTGGATCCTCTCATTTTTTACAGGCGGGCAATGTTGTCACTGGTGAAATGGTCGAGGAGCTGATTCTCTCCGGCGCCGACCTGATTAAAGTGGGCATCGGCCCCGGCTCGATATGCACCACCCGGCTAAAGACCGGCGTCGGCTACCCCCAGCTGTCGGCGGTGCTGGAGTGCGCCGACGCCGCCCACGGCCTCGGCGGCCACATCATCTCCGACGGTGGCTGCACCTGCGCTGGCGACGTGGCTAAGGCCTTCGGGGCCGGCGCCGACTTCGTCATGGCCGGAGCGATGTTCTCCGGGCACGACCAGTGCGACGGCGAGGTGATCGAGAAGAACGGCAAGAAATTCAAACTGTTCTACGGAATGTCGTCGGAGACGGCCATGCAGAAACACGCAGGTGAGGACCGCCGACGCACAAGTCAGACCTTCAAGGATTGACGTTTCCGACAGGGGGTGTCGCCGAATACAGGACGTCCGAGGGGAAGACCGTCGAGGTGCCTTACAAGGGAGACGTGGAACCCACTGTGCTGGACATCTTGGGCGGGTTGAGGAGCGCATGCACCTACACAGGGGCCGCCAAGCTGAAGGAGTTGCCAA
The DNA here is from genome assembly GCF_963966145.1 of Tenebrio molitor. Classification (NCBI taxonomy): domain Eukaryota; kingdom Metazoa; phylum Arthropoda; class Insecta; order Coleoptera; family Tenebrionidae; genus Tenebrio; species Tenebrio molitor. Next base: position 16,802,870 of record NC_091047.1, read on the forward strand.
AGAGGGCCACCTTCATCCGGTGCACCCAGCAACTCAACACCATCTTCAGTTAATTCGGCGAACTCTTGAAGTTTTTTGTTTTTTAGTTCGGTCCAAATTAGCGATTTGCCTCATAGATGTAGGTCCCAAGCGGAATTCGTTTGGCGCCCAACATGGGGTGCCCTCAACTATACAGGGTTATTCACGTAAGATGACGAGCCTCGCAGGTAAAAATGCAACCCAAAATACATTTTATAAAGCATTCATTGTGTTTTGGTATTTAAAAATTAAATCAGGAATCCAAGTTAGTATTCTACATATTTTCTATTAGTTTGAAAGGTTATCTGTCATTGCATTTTTCGTTTATATTTAGTATTTGAAGATGTTTTCAAACGATGACAAAACCGACATGATTCTACCTAAACCATTACTTTTGTGATTTTAAATTTTTTGATTATTATTGTTATTAAATCATACTTTGTTGAGAGAGGTCAGAACTTGACATTCATTAGGCTAACGTTAAAAGCTATCTATGTTTTATGTGCATTACGATAATGTAATATGGATCCAGATAGCTTTATAAATTGTATTTTGGGTTGCATTTTACCTAGTCAAGCTCGTTATCTTACGCGAATAACCTTGTAGTGTTATCAAGAGAGTTTGCAATCGAGTCAGCGTTGAAAGTGTCGTTGATTGAACTGCATGCAAATTGTCAAATGAAAAAGCAATGGTGAAGATGATAGTTAAAAAAAAATATTATCAAAAATATCGCAATTAAAAAAAATACTCATCTCGAGGTTGACTCGATCACAAATTTTCTTAGCACACTATACTTGTTGATTGTTTGACAGCACAAACACTAGTTAAGGGTAAATTTTATTTATTTTTATTTATGTTTTATCGAATACGAAAGTGTACGGACTACGACAATTATATTTTTTAGAGTTTTTTCTGTAGCTCGCATAACACAACTATACACCAAGAAGTGTTTTTTATCTACATTTTTGTCTCTTGTTACTGTGATCGTGAAGATCTGTTTGTTTCGCGCCTAATTTCGATGTTACGTGGAAACACTTGTTATAAAAAATTATTTTTTGAATAAATTAGGTGCTTGTATGATGGCAATTTCATTTTTAATCCGAGATAATCCTGTTGACTCGAATGTCAAAAACATTCATTGCATTTTATGGCTCCATAATCAAACAAACGGTCGGATAAAAGAGAACGAAAATCGCCCCAGTTGTTGACTGCAAGATGAAGCGTCCAGTTCAGCTTTGGATGTTTTTCATTTTTGCAACGTTGGTACCAGCCGACGAGATCGGAAGCGAGTGTGCTTTCCCGGTGAAGTGCCTTGGCGACAAGAATTTCACTTTTTGTTCGATCGTGGATGGCCAACCTGTCTTACAAAATGAAACTTTTACCTGTCCAGAAGGCTACATCTGCGTTCCAAACCCATACGCACCGTAGGTTTTGACGGTTAGTAACTTCCAGCGATTGTCAATTAATTCACTTGTGTTTAGGTGCGTCGAGGCTCCGACGACCACCACTACTACCACAAGTTCCACAAAATCTCCAGGTGAGAAAATAAATATGGGCATTGTAAATTAATGTTTTGTAATGTTTGCTCATACGTGATTGTTTTTAGTGACAATTCCTTCTTCCTTCAAATGCTTCTTTGGGGCCACTTTTCCAGCTTCTATTTGCAATCAGTACTACGAGTGCGAGCGCGTATTGTGGTGGTACGAAGTAAAATTAAGAACTTGCTTCCTGGGGCTGGCTTACGATCCTATAAGAAAACGATGCGTTCCTCGTCTCGAAACCGGTTGTGTTCTTTAAGTTATACATAACCAAAATGTTATCAGTTATCACACTAGCATTTCTCCTGTTTTTTTTTTTTTTTAATTTATTCAGTGTAATACAGGGTGAGCAACAATAACTGTTACAGTTGGCAAAAAAAAATTTTACATAAAGTTTTCAAGACTGTGAATTGTACCTATTTCGGTTTGTTTTACTGACAATATTGACACCTGGTATACATTTCAAATTTAAACTTCTTGGTTTTTGTAATCTTTTATTAATAAAATGGTTTTCTCGTTGGAACATGACATAAAAGTCACCAAAAATCACCAGAATTTATTGCCAACTCAATCAGTACCTGTTGCTCACACGGTAGTACCTATATTATACACCAAGGTGAAGAAGTTCATGATTATAGCCAGAGCGCCAAGATTAGAGCCCGAGGCGTGTCGAGGGTTCTAAGGTGCGAAGGCTATAAGGGACTTCTTCACCGTGGTTTATATACTATTTTTTCCACTACTAGATACGTTAAAACCCTTTCGGATAATAATTATTAATAAAATTATTTTGTCCGATGCGACCATCCGAGTTCTGATTTTTCAACGGTTGCTATCAAAATCGTCTACGTTAACCAATGAAATCAACGAAAATCTTTCGTTGCTAGGTGACGGCTGTTCATTATTTACCTAGGTTAATAATGAAAATTATTACTAACCTTGGGAGAGAAATTCTACTTCTGGGGTCGGTTCGAGACTAGTAGTGGAAAAAATACTTTTTACAGTAGTTATTGAATATATACTGTGAGATCATTTAAATTTATAATTAAAGTAGACTATGGGTCAGTTTACACAAGCGAAATTAAGTTAATCGTAATCAAATACGAGATTAACTGAACACGTGATCAGATTGAACCAATTGAAGTTTCGGATTCATGGGTTAATCGCGCATTAAAATTTAATTCGAATTAAATATTTAATTCTCTTTCTATAAACTGGCCCTTAGAGTTTTAAATTAGATTGCCAACACTGTTGACAACTTGATTTGAATTGTCAAAATGACGCCTCAAAATTCAATACAAAATATGAAACGGCGAATTAACAGTTGTATCCAAGCCGGGGGAGAACACTTTGAACATTTTTTATGATTGTCAATAAAGCTGTAGATATTATTTTCTAGTGCTTCATTTCTTTTAAATTAAAACAACACAACATTGTTTCCAATCTAATTTAAAAGTCATAGCCTACCTTAATTATAAATTTAAATGATCTCACAGGACTTAATGCGTAATGTACATAAAAATATGCTATGTTACACTAGTAATCCGATGCAACTTCTATGCTAATAAAAACGATTTTAAAAAATTGACCTTGTAAAGTTCACCGAAAAAGTTTTTTTTTTTAATCACGACCCAAAATACCGAATTTCGCTCTTGTGTAAATTCCCTGAACATCGTTTCCTTTATATGACCAATATAGCACAGCTAAAAAAATGATATCTTAGATTAGCAAACTAGAGTGTCAGAAATTAATTTTTCAGAAAATGTTCGTTGCACTCGTATCAATACAATTGAATCACCAAGAGATATAAAAAAAATAAATGCACTCATATATGGACCTATTGCAACTTACATTTTGCAACATTGAAAGCTTGACAAGCAACAAAATGCATCTCATATCACTGGTAACAGTTCGTTGCAAAAAAAAACGGGAACTGTCGGAATAAAATTGACACATTTTTACAATTTTTTGATAGTGAAACCTTCTTACGAGAAATAGGTTAGAATTATGATTAAAATTCAGTGATATTTTTAAAAATTACTTGATAGGTATTGTCAAGTAGACATTTAAAGTTACCTATAGTCTTTGCCAAAGGCAAATAACCACCAACACTGCAATCTACCCAAAAAATCAACCGGCAACGTTGTACACTTAGATTTTATTGGTCTAGAATTCTAGTAATATCAAAATTGCCATTATACACTTAGTGTAATTTTGTTTTCACCAACATAATTCAATAGGTGGTGGTTATTTGGGTTTGGCACGGACTATACCTCAAGTTGCAAAAAACAACTTTGCATTTGCAACAGCACTTTTATGGCATTAGTCATTTGAAATTACTTTGAAACTGTACTTATATGGAATATGCCGCGGGGAAGAACCATTTAATTTCCGTAAAGCTAACCTGTTGGGTCTCTACGATTGTATTGCGAATTGTGACTGGAGTTTTCTGCATGCTGTGAACGATGTGAATGTGGCAGTCGGTTTATTTTATGAAAAGTTATATGACATGTTTCGGCAGTTTGTACCGCTGAACAGAGCGAATTCTTCACATTATCCGGTCTGGTATACAACCGACATTATTAGGAAATTAAAACACAAGTTTAAGGTTTTTAAAAGATACAAAAAAACTAAGTCACGCTCTACATTAATTGAATTTAGGACCTTGAGACGTGATCTTAAGATCAGCATTAATGCAGCATACCATGAGTATATTTCTACGGTTGAACAGCAACTAACTCACGACCCTCGTTGTTTTTGGTCATTTGTGAACCATAAAAGGAAATCTAGTACTATTCCTTCAGTTATGCAATTAGATGAGGTCGAGTACTCCACCCCGCATACTATCGCTAACGCCTTTCTATCCTACTTCGAAAAGAATTTTTCGTCACCATCAATGACGGATTTTCAGTTTAATAATCCTTGTAACAACAATTATATTCATTTGCCAAGTATTTCTACTGATGATATCCTAAGGCATCTTTTAAAACTGAAGCCGTCTTCTGCCAGCGGTGATGATGCCCTTCCTGGTTTTATCCTTAAGGATTGTGCTCAAATACTGGTTACGCCTTTGCATTTTTTATACAATTTAATTTTAACAACCTCAGTTTATCCTTGCTTATGGAAGGTTGGTAAGATATGTCCTATATTCAAGTCGGGTAAGAAGAATATTATCTCAAATTATAGACCTGTCACCATTCTACCGCATATTTCCAAGGTATTTGAGTCTATTATTTACTCTTATATATATACTAATGTACAAAATGTTATCTCTGAACATCAGCATGGATTTTTTAGGGGTAGGTTTACGTCCACCAATTTATCTTGCATCTCGCATTTCATTTCAGCTGCGTTGGATAAAAATACTCAGGTTGATGTCATCTACACCGACTTTTCAAAAGCATTTGATCGCATCGATCATAACATCTTATTAAATAAACTCAGACACTTCGGGTTCAGTGACTCTCTTTTAAATCTATTCGAGTCTTATTTATCGGATCGTTTTTGTTACGTAAATGTTTTAGGTTTCTATTCTGCTCGGCTAGTTGTAAATTCAGGTGTTCCCCAAGGGTCTAATTTAGGTCCCTTGCTTTTCCTTTTGTTTATTAACGATATCGTTGAAATATTTAGTTTAAATGTGCTTTTGTTTGCTGATGATGTTAAGCTGTATTCTACTATTAGAGATATTTCTGACTGTATGCGTTTGCAATCAAATGTTGATGTGCTTTATGGTTGGTGTCGCAGTAATGGTCTCCCCTTGAATCGTGACAAATGCTACATTCTCTCGTTCTCTCGTAAGACCAAGCCGCTTATGTTCGATTATAGAATTGGGAATGCTTTATTGACTAGGTGTTTCACTTTCAAGGATTTAGGCGTTACATTTGATGCTCAATTCACCTTCAATGAACATGTTGATATTATTGTGGCATCATCAGTCAAAACTTTAGGTTTCATCTTTCGATCATGCAAACGATTCAGGTCTAAGAGTTGCTTAAGGACACTTTATTTTACCTTGGTCAGATCTAAATTGGAGTACTGTTCAATTGTATGGTCGCCGATCTATCGAAGAGGTGTTGATGCTTTGGAGTCGGTTCAGAGGAAGTTTGCCAAGTATCTTCTGTTCAAGTTAATTGCGGAATTTCCTCCAAGAGGTACTCCTAATTCTGTTCTTTATGATATGGCAAATCTGCGTTCTCTCAATATGAGACGTAATGATAGCTTTCTGATATTTCTATATAAGATCATACACGGCATTATTAATTCTCCCTTCTTGTTATCCCAAATTTATTTCAATGTGCCTCGGGCAAATCTTAGATCTGGTCGTTTTTTTTATGTTCCGCGAGCAGTTACTAATATACTGCATCGTTCCCCTCTTTATACTGCCTGCACATTATTCAATAGCAACTGTAGTGAGTGCTATATTTTTGTGATTAGTCTTGGACAATTTAAGAGATTGATTACCTGCATTTCAGAGGTTTAATTGAGCGTTTCCCGTAACGGGTACACAGTCGCTTTTTGAGCTGTTGCATTGTATAACGCTGTTTACTGTTGGTTTTTGTTTGGGTGTACAACCTGTTAACCAACATACCAAATAATAATAATAATAATAAGGCAGAATATAGCCTAAGGGAGTCCGTTTCGGCTCAGGGACGCGAGGGTCGCGGGTTCGATTCCGACCCAGGGCGAAATTTAAAATAATAAAAAAAAAGGCTATATTCTATCTCGTGATTCGGAAGTCACGTTAAGCCATTGGTCCCGGTCTACTGAGTTGGTCATCATGCCCCTCATAGATTTGTAAACCAGTCCTAGACTGTGTAACAACATTTTTTTTTTTTTTTATAATAATATATTCAATCCAAACTACGATTTTCTGATCCCTTTGTACCTTTATTTGGTTCAAAAATATGAAAAAAATGCTGTTGCAAATGACAAGTTTCCAGTTACAACATTTCGAACTGTAAAGTATTAAAGAAGTAGATTTATAAAAGTAATACACTACAATAATAAGAACACAACAAAGAAATCAAGAAAACAAAAAAATAAAAAAAATCAAATTCGGAGAAAACAAAGAAATTTAACATTTAATAGTGCGTGTTGGCACACCGTGCCTTTATTACAGCTGCACAACATTGTCTTATGCTTAAAATGAAGTTTTGTATAACTCTTTGCTTAATTTCTGCTCAAACTTGAGTTAGACCCAAAGACAGCTGATGAAGAGTTGTTGGTGGATTTGGTAACCTTCTAACTCTTTTATCTGTAGGATCCCACAATTACTCGATGAGGTTTAGATCTGAACTCCTTGCTGGCCATTGCATTTGCCCAATTTCGACCTCACGGAAATAATGCTGCACTATTCCCGCAACGTACGGTCGACCATTATCATGCATAAAAATAAAGTCATCCCAATAAATGGTCGGAATTGGACAATATGAGGTTCCAGAATATTGGTAATGTACGTCGCCGCATTTTGGTTTCCTCTTTCTAGCACCGCCAACTCTGTGCGAGCGTCGAAAGTGACACCTGCTCAAACCATAACGGAACCTCTTCTAAAATTGACTTTCGGGATAATGTTACATTGAGCATATCGCTCTCCTGAGCATCGGTTCACCCGGACACGTCTGTAACTTTGATCCAGGCAACATCTGGACTCGTCAGAGAACATTACTAACCTCCATTGATCCAATTCCCAATCAACGTGATTTTGGGCAAACAGCAATCGTACTCTTCGCTGAGCCGCTGTCAAGTGTGGGCCCCTTGCTGGTATCCTGGGCCTTAAATCGTGTTCAGCAAGTCTTCTTCTAAGAGTATTTGCACTAATTTGGAATTGATATCTTCCTAAAGTCATAACTTGCAAAGCTGGAGCAGTCAGAGTCCTGTGTCTCAACGACTGTAAAAGCAGAAAACGATCCCGTTGAGCTGTTGTTGTTCGTCTGCGTCCTTGTCCAGGTCTTCTAGAGTATTCTCCTGTCTCGTGGAAACGACGCAAAACTCTAGATACCGTTGACTGGTGCAGATCAAGACCATTTGCAATATCTTGTTGATTAATACCGTCTTCGGCTAGTACAACAATTTGTGCACATTGTTCGGCTGTTGTATATCAACTTAAACGTTGGTAGGGATTCATTTTCGAAATTTATGACTGAAGGAACCAAAACTTCTTACTAACCGTCTCTCAAATCCACAATCAAAATGCTTTACGAAATTGACCAATAACACTAATACAAACTTTTCATAATAAACAACTTTAGAAGTTATCAACATGGCGATTTTTGCTACTAAACAAAAGAAATACGATAAAATAAGAGATTCAGCGTAAGGAAATCGCAGAAGAAGTAAAATACAAAAAACTACTATTGTGAATAAAATAGTAGATATACAAACCTCAAACCTCGGCAAAAGTACCATTCCTGTGTCTCGAGAACTAGTTCACCTCGAGGCGAGCCTCTCGATAAACTATTGTTCTCTCGATAGGAATGGAATACTTTCCGCCTCGGTATGTAATACCTATACCGGGACATTTTTGTAACATTGAACATAGCCCATACTTATTCCCTACGTTCAGTTTTAAAAAACACAGGTCAGTGCATGTATGTAATCACGTAACCAAGGTAACGAAAATAAGTACTTGAGAGTTTAACAAAATGGTCCAGTTGTTTGAAGAAGAAATACACATAATGCAGTTATTCTATGCCAATCAGAGCATTAGAAATGTGCATGATATTTCCAATGCAACACCTGATAGACCAATTCCATCAATCGGAACAATTTTTAACATTATTTCAAAATCTCTGGTGTTCGGTGTAGTTGCTTGCCTAGCAACTCACAATGCATTGATCTGTGTTTGTTAAAATTGAACATAGGGAACAAGTATGGACTATGTTCAGAGTTAAAAAAATGTCCCGGTACAATATAGGTACTATTAATCGATTGTACCACAGCCATCTCTACTTACAAGCCGTGAAGTTAAAATTGGCTACACCGCTTAGTCGTCTTCAAGTGGTTCTATGCGCCAGGCCGCTCAAAGCGCCTTATCTAGTTAATTCGTTTGTTGGTAGGTAATTTTTTTAAATTTCATATAGTAATGTAATGAATAAAGGATATACAGGGTGTTTGAAAATTGCTAGTACAAAAAAAAACTGTGGCATCTGAAAGCCCTAAGAAATCCAAGAAACCAATTTTTAATTTTTTAAAACAAAAGGGATAAAGTAACCCTATATATGCATATTCCACGCCTCAGGCGGGGCAATATTTTTTAAACCTTGGTAACCAAGCGTGATGATCGTAGTGATAATGAAGGACTATACAACAATATGAAAAATTTATATTTTTTTGCAAGATCTTGGCAACCACAGATTGACAGTTTAAGAACATCGAATTTTTTATTTCGTTATTGCTTAACAACGTGAAGTGTCTTTTTAAAATACCTTAACTCAGTGGTGCACTAACAATTTTAACCCAATTTTTAGTAATTTTTATCTCGAAAACTAGAGGATTTTTATTAGAATTTTCTTTTGCCGATGACTTCAACTCACCATCACCAATTACCAGGTTTTTTTTGTACTAGCAATTTTCAAACAGCCTGTATAAAAGGGAACGTATAAAAATAGTAGTTTATTTAACGAGTTTGCGTGTAAATTGGACCTTTTTTGGCATGAATGGGCCAGTTTAAAACGCGAGTGAAACGCGTTTTAAAGGGCCACGAGTGCCAAAAAAGGCCACATTTACACACGAACGAGTCGAATACAACGTTTTTTTGTTTGACTAGCCTCTTAAAGGCTCAAAATTCGCTTAAAATCTGTAAAATTAGCTTGACGTTTCGTTTTGACAAGTTGTGACATTTATCAAAATCCGTTCACACAAGAGAAAATTCTCAAATTCTGACAGTGTCGAACAAAAAACGTTATTAAGATTTCAACGATTTTCATACTTAGTACGGTCGGTGGACAAATAAAACTGGGACACTTAAAATTGAATCTACGTAAATCAGACCATTGAATAGTCAATATATTTGTCAGTGTCTATATAATATGTCATACCAAAGTTAACCTATTTGTAATAAAGCCGTAATTAAACGATGCAAATTTGTAAATTTTGACTTATGTGATTGTCATTTTTGTCCCAGTTTTATTTGTCCATCGACTGTACATATTCGCTAATTATTCAAAGTGGTAAGTTTTTTCTTTGTACTACGTTTTTCATGTTGACAAGCATTCTTTTTATTTTTACTATAATTATTTAACACTATATTGCTCATAATTAATGCCGCAAGGACGTATATTTTTTCACATGGTGTTCCACATTCGCATACAACACTAAAATCAACATAAAGGTTATCTGATTTTATACTTTTAATTGCTAATGTGGTTAATACTCGTACTTTTTGATGATTCTTTTTACTCAAGAATTGTTAAATACTTCTTCAGCACCAATTTATCTCACTGTTTTTGATTCAAACTCACAAAAACACTATCTAACAAACGTGGACTGATGAAGGAATAGACCCACACGCGACGTTGCCAGATTTCTAACTTCACGGCTTGTAAGTAGAGATGGCTGTGATTGTACCATAAACTAGTATTTTTCGGTTTGAATATCTGGACGAAAACGTCATCTTTTCGTCAAAGCATTATTTTTCGTCCGTTATGTTGTTAAGCAATGAATAACGTTCAACAATTGACTACAGTTAAGGTGTCAATAACATCCTGGCAACACTCAGGTTTGTTAAAGAAGTTTTTAACAGCCTTTGACAACGAAATGAAATTTTTTACAAGTATTTTTATTGCAATCGACTAAAAAATAAGAAAATATTTCGGACTCATTGCTGTTGCCAGATTCGGCTTTGCCTCGTTCAACAATTTCCAGCATTCGTCCGAAATATTTTATTTTTCGTCCTTATAAGTATATGAAACGGCGAGTTAACAGTTGTATCCAAGCCGGGTGTTCGCGGAGGACCCGTCTTATGGCCAGCGCGATTAACAGATCTCAGATGTAAATCCTCTGGATTTTTTCTTTTGGGGAGACATGAAAGATACTGTGTATCACACAATGCCAGAAAATCCACAGATGGTCTTGGATCGCATAGATGCCGCTAGCGCAACTGTAACTGGTCTGATGCTCGACAATCTGCAACAGAATGTTCGAAGACTTGCAGAAGCTTGTATTGCACAAAATGGACACAATTTCCAGCACCTATAGTATCTAGTTTTAGGTTGCTGTTGATGTTGCCTGGGTTTTCTTGTTTTTGTTCTTTATTTTTATATTTACATCTTTTTTTATTATTGCTAATAAAACATTACCTAACTTTCCCTACTACCAAACATGTGCTTTCCATAATTCGTAATAATTAATAAATAATAATGCTGATATAACAATAACTGAAATAAAAGTATACCTACATAACATTTTGTTAGCGTTTCAATGGAAACAGTTACTGTTGGAGCATTATATAAACCATTCACGATTATTTCAAATTCGGACTATCTATGAAAATCTGACATTTTTGTTGGCAGTATTGTAATTTGTCTTAATAAATCTATTTTAGGTTATAATTCAACCCAACACTGCTCCCAAGTTGTTACATTTTTTAAATAATTGAACGCATTAGGAACAATAATCGTAAAATTGTAATTGAAGAAGGAGAAATCATTAAAAATTTAAATAAAGGAGAATTTTATAAATATTTAGGTATTAATCAATCAAATCATATTCAACATTCAATTATAAAAGAAAATTTAGAAAAACAATTTTATTTAAGAATTAAATCTATTTTAAAATCAAAATTAAACGGTAATAATTTAATTAAAGCAGTTAATACATATGCTGTTCCATTGTTGACCTATTCTTTGGTGTTATAAAATGGTCCAAAACTAATTTACAGAATATAAATATTCAAACTAGAGTTCTATTTACAAAATTTTGTAAACATCACCCCAAATCTGCTATTGAAAGATTTAATTTACCACGCGAAAATGGTGGTAGGGGTTTTTCAAATCTAGAAATTCTGCAACACAATCAAATTGCTTCACTAAAAAATTATTTTCTCAATAGAGCTCGTGATAACACTTTTTTTTAATGCTTTGGTTTCAGCGGATAAAGGTTACACACCTTTAAATTTAAGTGATAATGTAATTTCAGATATTGTTGAGCCAAATATACCTGACACTATAGCAAATATAAAACAAAAGTCTTTACATGGGCGATATTTTAAAGAGCTAGAACAGCCAGAAATTAATATTCAAGCTTCTCATGCATGGCTTAAAAAATCAAATATTCATCCTGAGACTGAGGGTTTTATATTTGCAATAAAAGATCGTGGATTTGGATTTGCGGAACTAAAGGGGTAACCATTGAACACATAATTTCTTCTTGCACCGTTTTGGCGCAAAGCGAATATAAAAAACGTCATGATATATTCGCAAAAATTATACACATGAATTTAGCAGTTAAATTCAACTTATTAAAGGATACAGAACCACATTATATTTATAAACCCGAAAGTTGTTTGGAAAATGACAATTACAAATTATATTTTGATCGTACAGTTTTAACCGACATTCATATTCAGCATAACAGACCAGACATTATTATTTTAAATAAACAACAAAAGCAAGCATATCTTTTAGATATAGCTGTTCCAAATTCACACAATATAACACAGACATATGTATAATACAAAAATTAATAAATATTTAGAACTCTCCGTTGCTATGAGAAACCTTTGGTGTTTAGAAAAAATTTCGATTTTACGACTTATAATTTCAGCAACGGGAATAGTACCGCAATCTCTTATTAAAAATTTAAAAATTTTGGACTTAGAGAACACATTGGTGGTTGAAATTCAAAAAGGTATATTATTATACTCATGTCATATCGTGAGGAAATTCCTTAACATTGACACAGAACATAAAACACAAAAAAGTCAAAATGTGGAGGCGAGACGCCGGTAATTATGTTGATAAGCACTGCACTATTACTTGAGAGTATTATCCGTAATAGTGTATGTACTCCGGCAAAATTGCCGTGCCGCCGGGTGGAGGTGGGATACGAAAATTGAAATGAAACATAGGTACATATTTGTAGGGCAGTTCTGGGTAAATTCGTATTAACTAAATTAATGACGGAATTGACAACAATGCGAATATTTAAAAACGAAACGTCATATGACAGGACCTGACGCCAATCTAACAAAAAAATATCGCGGCCTCCTGCGTGTTTAAAATAATCGTGAACGGCATATATGTACAATCGCGGCCATCCAAAAGTGAACGATAGCTTGCGAAAATTTCCGTATTTTTCGTTAAATTAAATCAGGCTGTATTCATTGGCGTTCGTGCAGCAGGCGTTACTATTTTAATAATAAAAAGTTGTAATAAATAATGTTTAATAAAAATGAGGCTGAGAAGTAATTAATACATTATTAAGGTGAAAGTAAACTTTAGTAAAGAAACCTTTCCAACACCTATTCGTATTGGCCTCTCAAGCCTATTTTCTTGCCAACGCCTCTTTATATTGAAGATCCAAGTCTTACTGCAATGTAATTCTCTCGCAACAGCAGCCAACGACCAATTTTCTTCTAGCTTTGCAATAGCCCTAGCTGTCTGAATCGCAGTGAGATGTGGCATTTAAAAAAAATAGTTTCAATAATTTTTTTATCGCTAGCGTCAAACTTTGACATTTTAGGACGCCTATGATTTAAAGTAAAAATCAAACTATAAAAAAAAAAAGTTCACTTTTGGATGGCCGCCATAGTACCTATTTATTAATGCATTATCGTCATATTGCTATGGTTAGAATGAGGTAATTTTTATTATTTAAAGACTATGCAAAAAGCGATGCCAAATTTCCAACAATTCAAGCTTCTGTAGTTGCAAAAACACAACTGATAGAATTTTTAAAATATTGTTTCTTTGTTCGGCTTAACCTTCTACGGCGTGATCAACAATGACTGAGTCTGTTGGCAATGAAACAATTGAAAAGTACTGGTGTTTTTTGTGTGGTAAGTGGCACTGACCGGATTTTTTAACTTGAGGCGACATTAAAAACATTTTTGGTTATGCCGGTTATGTTTATGCTATTACAAAAATGAATCTTTCATGGTAAATTTCAAGTTTGCTAAATTTCATTGCAACCAACAGACTAAGGGAGTCCGTTTCGGCTCAGGGACGCGACGGTCGCGGGTTCGATTCCGACCCAGGGCGAAAAAAAAAGAGACTATATTCTATGTATCTCGTGATTCGGAAGTCACGGTCATTGGTCCCGGTCTATTGAGTTGGTCATCATGCCCCTCATAGATTTGTCAGCCAGTCCTAGACTGTGAAACAAATTTTATTATTGTTGACGGCTAACAGGCTTGACGCCCAATTAGAAGCCCTGTCAAAAAGAAAATGATACACTAAACACAATCACAACACAACAACCATTACACACAGAGCATCCCAACACCCAGGCTACAACTACCGAGCACTCATCTGAGTAGGATCGCTCTGGTTCACGAGGAGATGGAGAAGAATTTTTTGATCTGCGAAATGCTGTAACAAAAAATATCGATGTGGGCCTCGACACTCTGGTAATTTCGCAACATTCGAGTGACAGGTGACTTGAGCCCGATGTCCGTGTGGCGTTGACCGATGGCCATGTAGAAAACACTCCTTACCCTAGATCCCGACCGGCTAACCCTCAAACTGATCCTCTCCAGAACGTGGTTGTAGATTGTACATCATTTTTGGGACACCTGTACGCAGGGTGTCTCAAATTTCGCGAATTCCGAATTCAGAGCGTTGTAGGGGATCACTTCCGTGGTCCAAATATGGAAATAAAAAAAAAAAAAATCAGGACTCCCCCCACAAAGATACATTGGTCTGAAAGTGCACTCTTTGAACTACGTTTTCTTCAAATACAGGCTGAAAAGTTCAGTGTTTATTGTTATTTATGGTGTACCTAGATGATTGTGGAAAATAATAACGTAAAATAATTTTTTGAAGAATAGCTTTACTTTGGAGTAAAAAGATCTCAAATTTTTGTAATTTTTCTTAAACATGGAGCGGCAACGTAGCTAGAATAGTATTTTGTCACTGTGAATATGAAGGCTGCTCTGTATTGAACAAAATTAAAGTACTTATATCTTTTTCAGGAAGAGCGAATTCTTTTTGAAAGTACTTTTCGAGCTCCACTGGGTCCTTCCCTACCACGCCACGCTCTGAATTCGGATTTCGCGAATTTTGAGACAGCCTGTATATACAGGGTCTATCAGAACTGGCCGACCAAAATAATACGGTGAAATCATCATCTTCTGGGAATAATAGGAAAAATATTTTAAAAAATCCATCCTCATTGGATTTTAAAATAAGAACGTTGTTAATTGACCAATCGCGTGTAGATATAAAATTACCTTAAAAATTATATTAGTAACTATCGAAACAAATTTGATTGTTGCAAAGACATAATAATTGAATATTATGTGATAATAAATTATTTCTGACAATTACAATAGTATATAACGGTGTTAGGCCGATATGGGTTATATAACAGACGAGGTTGAGATATTGTAAAATCGAGGCGGAGCCGAGATTTTATAATCAACCGAGTCTGTTATATCCATATCGGCCGTATGTTGTTTTATAGTTTTCTTTATATCAATAAGACTTAACATTTAACGATGATTTATTTGTAAGACTGACATTTCTCTTTACTTCAAAAATTAAATTTATTTGTCATTTGTGCCGTAACCGTAGCAACGGCAGCAAAATAACGGCCTCGGTCTGATAATTTTGAATAACGGCCTAGACTGTTATAGGTGTCATATCAATCAAGCATTGAGTACTGATAAATCCTAATAACAGTATGGTATAAAGAAAAAGTCATTAAAAACGCTTAATGTTTACTTTTTCAAAATATTTTGATATGCTTGTCTTGGACAGTGTGATGACGATGAGAGTGCCACAGTTGCTGCTCAAGAGTACGCGGTTCGTTTTCCCAATAGGGAACGTCCTAGCAGAAATACTATCTATAACTTGAAAAATACTATAACCTAAAAACGTCCGTTATTGCACAAACAATGCGGAGACCCAACAATGCATAATGCATCATTTGAAATGCATCCATAGTTACAAATAAAGCAGGAAAACTAATTTATAGGTAGCTTAACATCAACAACAGGATTGGTTAGTTTAAATTGCTTCTTTCCTAATCACTATTTAAGATAGATTTTTTTTAACATTTTTCCTATTATTCCCAGAAGATGATGAATTCACCGTATTATTTTGGTCCTCCAGTTCTGATAGACCCTGTGTAGTAAACACGATGCGCCCGTGTGTTACCAATACTACGAATCTTTTGTTACAATACGAGTTAAAAACGTGTCCAAATGGTCAGGCTGTTAACACATATTCGAATCAGTGTAGGTACACCTTTAGTTTTCGTTGATTGTCGGTGGAGAACGACCACTTTAATTCCGACACCTTCGACAACTCCTGCGACAGTACCTACCGGAGTGCTACGGTACTGGCAGTTATTCAGTCCCCAAGTGCAGTCAGTACTACGAATGAGATGTGTAGGTACCAGTTTTATGGTGGTGGCAAAGCCCCAGAATTGAAAACTGGTCCAGAATATTAAGCATTTGACATATCACTGAAACGATGTGCTGCTTCGGCATTGGTTGACTGTAGAGGTCGAACAACAATTTAAGTAGGTACTATAGGCGCCATCGAAATGTGAATTAATTTCTGGTGCCATAGAAACGTCTTCTGTTTTGGTCTAGATTAAATAAAACTTTGTTCAGTGGCCTACTATATCTATGGGAGATAAGAACAGATTTCTATTATCTTTAACTTTCTATTACAATTATTATAAGTTTCCCCGAGTTTGGCTACAGCCCTCGTTTTTTCCGCATCGGTCAAATGTCGTGGCATGTATATCGTTTAAAAATAAATTAAATCTGCTGACAAATTATGTTTGTACAAATCTGACACATTAACGCACGCCTATGATTGATGGTTCAACACCACACTAGGAAAATTTGGCGTTCACATTTCGATGGCGCCGATGGTACCTACTCGCAGTTACTTTGATACAATAGTTATTTATTTAAAGAGTTCGTGTGTAAATTGGACTTTTTTGGTATGAGTGGGCCTTTAAAACGCTCGTTAAGAACGAATTGAATACATCGTTTTTTTGTTTGACGACCCCCTTAAAGGCCCCAAATCGCTTAAAATCTTTAAAATTAACTTGACGTTTCGTTTTGACAAGTTGTCACATTTATCAAAATCCGTTCACATAGGAGAAAATTCTCAAATTCTGACAGTGTCGAACAAAAAATACACATCTGTCCATTAAAAACAAAATTCTCGCAATTCGACTTTTTGTCACTTAAGTGACAAAAATGAACCAAAAAATACGACGCATAACAGAAAGTTAAAAAGAACAATGTGGAATTTTTTTATCTACCTAAGTGTGTTGCAAAATTTATCATTATACAACTTTTACAAGGGAACGTCATATTATGGATGAAATCAAAACAACGAATACATAAAAATAATTGGTTTATGGTTTTTTAATCTTGTTATTCTGTAGGACTAATTAACTCGTAAATTTAGGTCAATATAAGATAGGAAACTAGATATATGTGCGCATTATGTCTTTGCGCCAATTAAGAGTTCTACAAGTACAAGAAAATGAATAAACAATTATTGGTACTTTTTGATTTTTTTATTTTATTCGTTGTAATAAATTCAAGCGATGGTTTTTGGTGCCTAAATATCCTGAATAAACTCAAATGTGTGGACTTGCACCACTTTCAAAAAATGATAAACATCATGGGCCAGGATCATCTAATTGGATTAGTTACTGCTTGTCCTGAAGGTAAAATATGTAACGATTCCCTTGGGAACGCAGTGTAAGTATATATCATTTCATTTAATCTTGGATATTATTACTATTTTAACTCACGTTGACCTACCAGTTAACGAGCAATCAGGCTGTAATAACAAACAAATAGGTACAAAATTATATTTTGTCACTACTAGTAATAAAGTCGAGCGTTATCGGTTGTCATTGAACACTGAGATGTTTCGTTTTTCTACGTTGGCCCAGTGACAGGTAAATAATTTTTCATTATTAACCAGTGGTGAATAATGGAACAACCGTCACCTAGCAACGAAAGATTGTCGTCTCTTTCATTGGTTAACGTAGACGATTTTCATACCAACTGTCAAGAAATGACAACTCAGACCGGTCGCATCCGACAAAATAATTTGATTAATAATTATTATCAGAAAGGGTTTTAACGTACTATCGCGGCCATCCAAAAGTGAACGATTTTTTTTTATAGTTTGATTTTTACTTTAAATCATAGGCATCCTAAAATGTCAAAGTTTAACACTAGCGTTAAAAAAATTATTGAAACTATTTTTTTTAAATGCCACATCTCACTCCGACAGTTAGGGCTATTGCAAACCTAGTATAAAATTGGTCGTTGGCTGCTGTGGCGAGAGAATTACATTGCAGTAAGACTTGCATCTCCAATATAAAGAGGGGTTGGCAAGAAAACAGGCTTGAGAGGCCAATGCGAATAGGTGTTGGAAATGTTTCTTTACTAAAGTTTACTTTCACTTTAATAATGTAACTTTTTATTATTAAAATAGTAACGCCTGCTGCGCGAACGCCAATGAATACATCCTGATTTAATCTAACGAAAAATACGAAAATTTTCGCAAGCTATCGTTCACTTTTGGATGGCCGCGATTGTACCTAGTAGTGAAATAGTATATAAACCACGGTGGAGAAGTCCCTTATAGCTTTCGCGCCTTACAACCCTCGGCGCGCCTCGGGCTCTAATCTTGGCGCTCTGGCTATAATCATGAACTTCTCCACCTTGGTATATAATATACATACTATTATTGTTATTGTAAAACGGTCTAGGAGGCAGGACAATAAGTCAGGACCCTAACAGGTGCTCGTTGTAAAATGTGTTTTCATATGTTGGGGTACCTATTTACTTTATGAATTACTCCTCCGGTGGGAGATTGTGAAAATTTGTTTTTTGTTTTATTTTTATGGAAGGAAATTAATTCAAAATATTCTATTATTATATTTATTTTTAAATACTATAAATTATATTTTTTTAAATACAAAAATACTATTATTATTATTTAATTTTGTATAAAACAGATGCAGAATTTATCAGTTGCCAACAACCACCACAGAATTGCCAGGTAGGTCAATACAAGCTCAATTGTAACCACGATGAAAAAATAATTTTTTACAGTAACTCCACCATCGTGTTTTGACTCTGGTAAATATCCAGGACCCATTTGTTACCAGTACTATGAATGTGTAAAAGTTTTGTGGTGGTGGCAGTCTAAATTAAAAGATTGTCCAGTAGGACAAGCTTTTGACGAAACTGTGGAAGAGTGTAATACTGCTGCATGGTCCAAGTGTCAACCAACAACAACAATAGTTCCCACGACTACATAAGTTACTTATGTCTCACCTGTAACCGGCCCTCCAGCATGTTTTGGTCCTGGTAAACACCCAGCAGAAACATGTTTTCAGTACTACCAATGTGTACCAGTCTTATGGTGGTGGCAACCGCAACGACGAGCTTGTCTGCCGTGTCTGGCGTTCGATATATCATTAAAGCAATGCACTGAAGCTGCGTTTGTTGATTGTACAGCGAACATAATTTAGATTACTCGTACCTTGGATTTCTTATAAATGTCAGTGGTTTTGATCTACAATTGTACCTTTGCCAGTCTATTATCAATAAAAGATCTATCAATTCGCTAGTTTTCTTTATTTGTAGGTATATTGTACTTGTATGTACCAATAAAGCAAAAAAAAAACAAGGTACCTAAGTTTACTTTTATCTGTTAAAGAGAAACGAAGTCAACATTTGCATCGTGGAAATATTTGCATGAGTATATGTATAGGGTAAAATCGAAATGCATCATAATATGTAAACCAGAGTATCATCAATAAGTGAATAAATCGAAAATGTGGTTAAACCGTAAAAATTCATGAAATCCAATTTAACGTAATCCCGAACGAGACGGACGCTTCTGGAAGCTTTAATAAATCAAAACATAAAAAGCTGCAAAAATGCTTTAAAAACTTTACCTACTATGAATGAAATAGCCGAAATAGTTATTTACGAACCAAGTGCGGGAAGACGATGTTCCCGCATGAGCGCATTTTTTAAAGCACGAGCGACGAAGGAGCGAGTGCCTTTAATCAATGCGCGAATGAATGGAAGATGTCTTCACGCAAGTGGATCGTACAATATTTTTTGGACGAAAATTAAATTAAATTTTTTTGTTTTAATACATTAAACATAAAACCAAGTAGGCAGTGATCTTTGGTTATTGGAAACAATTGCATCACTTGATATTTCAATTTTTGCAATAATTTGTGAATTTTGTAGGAACAATTTTAAACGATTATAATTCTTTCCGTAATTTTTTAATGGAGGAAAACCCAGGGAAGTTGTATTTTATGAACTAAATTTTATTATTATCAAGACAGATTTTTTTTGAATGCCTCAAAGGGCCAGTGTTTTTTGTAATTTTTACATTCGAGTCGACCGGGAAGCACTCGTTTCGGAGCGAGCGTTGGATGTTAGAAGCGTTGCTTTCAAGGCTATGAGTACAAAAAACACTTTCAATACAGAGAGTCGCAAAAACGTGTAAAGGTGAGTATCCACGTCCTCACGATCCTGACGTAACCGATTCGACATGCGTATTCTAACATGTTCATGTTCGGGCCGAACCATCATTTGTCGGTTTTTGTCCGTCGCATCAAAAGAAATGCAATGATACGCAACCGTGCAAGTTGGGCCGCACCCAACTTCCGTACATCCTTCAAGATGCTTTAGTTTGACTTGTGTCGAATTTATCCTATCCTATAGTGGATACATTACGGCATGAATTATACGACTAAAATCACACACGCCTTCATAACGAACAGTGTCATTTTTACAACACGACGTAACGAGTTCGGTGTTATACACCTACGTTACGAGGCAATTGTTACAAGTGGATACGCACCTAAAGAATAAGAATTGAATGAAAACTCGGTATTATCACCCGCGTTAACAAAACTCTTTTCACCTTTTAGCGTTGCACTCGATTACTTTTTAATCTTACTGTTCGTCCTAACTAACTTTTGTGCTTGAACTGTACATGGCATTTCTGCCCTCGCGCGGATGTATAGCGCAAAATTGAACGCACGTGATTTCAATAATTAGTCTGAAGACCCTAGGGTTTTAATATTCTGATGTATTTCGATTTCAACCTGTATATTTACAAAACTTAACATTATGCAACTTTTACAAGGAAGTGTCATATTGTAAATTTGTGAAATCAAAATGACGAATGTAGAAATGTGATTAATTTTATCTCGCGATGCTGTTGTACTAATTAAATCGTAAAATTGGGTCAATATAAGATAGGAAAGTAGGTATATATCTACTTGGTACCATGGTACATGTGTATCAATAATTAAATTTTGGTGCTAACTGAGAGTTCTCAAACCATAATAAAATGAATAATAAACCGCTGGTACTTTGTTACTGTCTTGTTATATTCGTCGTAACATATTCAAGCGGAGGTCCTTTGTGCGGTTCAAACAATATGATGTGTTTTGATCTGCACAATTTTCGAGAGTGCATCAATGACCAGGATTACGCACTTGGATTAGTTACAGCTTGTCCTGAAGGCGAAATATGTGACAATTTCGACGGTAGAGTAGTGTAAGTACACATTCCGTTATTGTAAATATTTTAGTTTGCATGTTATTATTATGTTTTCTTTGATTAAACAGATGTAGGAGTGATCACTCACCAACGACCACCACAGAATTGCCAGGTATGCCAGATCAATCCATACGTAATTGTACCGATTCTAAAAAGAACAATTTTTTACAGTAACTCCACCATCGTGTTTTGACTCTGGTAAATATCCAGCAGAAATATGTTATGAATATTACGAATGTGTAGCAGTTTTGTGGTGGTGGCAACCTGAATTGAAAAGTTGTCCTGAAGGACAAGCTTTTGACGCTAAATTGGATGGGTGTACTATTGCTGCGTGGTTCAACTGTCAATCGGCGACAACAACAACGGTTCCGAAAACTACAACAACGGTTCCTACAACTACAACAACGTTTCCTACGACTACAACAGCGATTCCTACGACTACAACAGCGGTTCCTACGACTACAACAACAACGACGGCAGAAAAAAATCCTACAACGCCTGTAACTGTTCCAGCATGTTTCGATTCTAGCAAATATCCAGCAAAAACATGTTACGACTATTACGAATGTGTAGCAGTTTGGTGGTGGTGGCAACCTGAATTAAAAAGTTGTCCAGAAGGACAAGCTTTTGATGCTAAATTGGATAGGTGTACTATTGGTGCGTGGTTCAACTGTCAGCCGGCGACAACAACAATTGTTCCTACGACAACAACAACTGTTCCTAAAACTACAACGGTTCCTACAACTACAACGATTCCTACGACTACAACAACGACTCCTACAACTACAACAGCGATTCCTATATCCACAACAGTCAGAACAACAATGACAGAAAAAGTTCCTACAACGACTCATGTCTCGCCTGTAACTGTTCCAGTATGTTTTGATTCTAGCAAATATCCAGCAGAAACATGTTACGAATATTACGAATGTGTAGCAGTTTGGTGGTGGTGGCAACCTGAATTAAAAAGTTGTCCAGAAGGACAAGCTTTTGATGCTAAATTGGATAGGTGTACTATTGGTGCGTGGTTCAACTGTCAGTCGGCGACAACAACAACTGTTCCTACGACTACAATAACGGTTCCTATAAATACAACAACGGTTCCTACAACTACAACAACGGTTCCTACGACTACAAGAACAGTTCCTACGACTACAACAATACTAGAAACAACAACAAAAACGACAGCAAAAATTCGCACAACGGCTTACGTCCCACCTGTAACTGCTCCACCATGTTTTGATTCTCGCAAGTATCCAACAGCAATATGTTACGAGTACTATGAATGTGTAGCAGTTTGGTGGTGGTGGCAGCCTGAATTAAAGAATTGTTCAGATGGGCAAGCTTTTGATGAAAAATTGGAGGAGTGTACTGCTGCTGCGTGGTTCAACTGTCAGCCGTCGATCAAAACAACGGTTCCGACAACTACAACAACGGTTCCTACAACCACAACAACGGTTCCTACGATTACAACAACGGTTCTTACGACTACAACAAGGGTTTCAACAACAACAGCAATCCTTCCCACGATCTCCACGAACCCTGTAACAGAACCGCTTTGTTTTGGTCCCAGCAAATACCCCGCTCCTCAGTGTGACCAGTACTATGAATGCGTCCAATTTCTGTGGTGGTGGCAACCCGAACTGAAAAACTGTCCATCTGAACAAGCTTTCAATAGTTCAACAAACAACTGCATGATCGCCGACTTGACTAATTGCAGTAAATTTTTAAACCAACACCACTCACGGTTTACTTAATTTTTTTCTAAATTTCAGTACCCAAGCCTGCATGTTATGGTTCCAGCAAACACCCAGCTCCTTCACCTAACCAGTACTACGAATGCGTACCGTTTTTGTGGTGGTGGCAACCTACCTTAAAAGCATGTCCAGAAGGACAGAACTTCGTATCATCTGTTGCCCAATGTGTTGACCAAAACTTGGAAAACACTTTCTCGAGTAATTGAGATATTTTTTGTGATCAAGATTAAGTAAGTAATAATCTGTTTGTTTTTAGGATTTTTACCCAAATGTACTGCTCCGGGGAAGTACCAAGCACCGCGCCAAGGACAGTACTATGAATGTGAATTTGTTTCATCCGAATGGTTATTAAAATTAAAAGCGTGTCCAAATTCAGAACTGGAAATATTTGATCCTGATTTACAAATGTGCCGGGAAGACAGCCAGACGAAATAGATTCTCAGTAGGTACTTAGTACAAAGGTGTCAAAAATGAAACAATCCGACGGAATGTACACACAATAAACAAATAAATTAAGATTGTTTTTTATTATTTTATTCACCTATCAAGTCATAAAATAAATTCTTTAAAAAATCTAAAAGGTGTAGTTCTCCATAATGATTGCAATGAAACCAAACTGTTTCTTATGTTTATGAATGAAAAATTTAACAAGATCAAGCACATTTCTAGACGAAAAGAATTTGCAGAATGTTATTAGAACAGAGTGAACAGACAGACATCGTAGATTTTCTTCAATTCAGCAATTTTCCAAGTCATTTTTGGTACTTAATTTTATCTCATTTAGTACTATTAATGTAAGAACTTATCTATAATCATCCTGATTATAAAGTTATCAGTGTTATCACAGATTTTTACACTTACAAAAGGCATGCGAAAGTTAATAAATCATAAATAAATTAAGACCTCTATGACATTTTCATGTGAAAAGTTATGCGATAAGAAGTTTTCAGTAATAATTGTAAATCTGAGCAAATATTGACGTTTGAAACGTCAAACAGACGATATAAATACAAGTTAATTTATGAAACTCTTTTTATTTTGAAGTCGTTATGTTTTAATCATGTACAGAAAAACCCTTCAGCTGTTAAATTTGATGGTAGTTAACGTCAAAAAAATAGTGTCAACTTTCAAAAAACTGATTTTTGCAGTGTTACATTTTTGCGTTGTTGCTAAATCACGCCGAATGTCTGTGTTGTAAATCCAATGGTAGAACATGTCCTGACCCCTACAGTTATCAACTGTGCACCAGTGTCGTTGTCAACAACGTCACTACCACTAAGACTATTGGACAACCTGTACGATGTCCCGACGGCAGCATCTGTGACGACCAGGGAAATTTCGCGTGAGTAGGTACCACCGAAAAATTGTTAGACTATCTTTTATTTCTGCCAAAAGGTGCAAATGGGGGACAGTACCCCCGACGACAACCACCCCTCTTCCAAGTAAGTACCAGATCACCTGACTCTATCAACTGAACAAAATTGATATTCACAGCAACTCTGCCGGCGTGCTTCGACGGAAGCAAATTTCCTGCCAAGTTATGTAATGAGTACTATGAGTGTATTCAGGTTTTGTGGTGGTGGGAGCCGCAACTAAAAAGTTGCCCAGATGGGCAAGGTTTTGATCCAGCTAGTAGTGAATGCGCTCCTGCAGCAACGGTACCATGTGGTCACGAGCTCACCACCACTACTACAACTGTGGCTCCAGGTACTTTTGTCTAAGAGAGATTTCTGGTACTTGATTTGTCAGTTGTAGAAGCTCCGCCTTCTTGCGATGGTGCGGGACGGTACCCCGGTCCGGCAGATAACCAATACTACGAATGTGCCTATGCTTGGTTCCGGTGGAGGCCTTATCTTCAGACCTGTCCCGATGAACAAGTGTATGATAAATCAGCCCAAGAATGTGTGGGTGGTACTGTTTTAACAGGAGTACCACTAGGTGAAGAAGTATCGGCAACCACAATCTTGCTCACATAGCTTCTCTGTTCGTAGATCTTTACATTATAATTTAAATAAATGTCCA
The DNA here is from genome assembly GCF_963966145.1 of Tenebrio molitor. Lineage (NCBI taxonomy): Eukaryota > Metazoa > Arthropoda > Insecta > Coleoptera > Tenebrionidae > Tenebrio > Tenebrio molitor. Next base: position 16,827,946 of record NC_091047.1, read on the forward strand.
ATCGAATCTTTGGTATTTTAATTATTCTTAAGTTATATTTTTCCAATAGTACCGCACAGATCAATCAATAACAAATAAATTGGGATTAAAATACAGGATGTTTTCGAAGTTGAGGTGTTCCTTTTAACATGTGATAGTATGCGTTGTTCTAAAATCTAAAGATTTTTAGCCAAAGTAACCTTAGTAAAATGTGTACCTACGGCAATGAAGATACAATAAGTTAATTTTTTTGAAATTTTTGAAACCGGTCCTGCTCAAATTTGCGCTGATTTGTTAGAAATTAGAATTGACAAAAAAAAATCAAATGAACATGGACGTTAATCAAAAATTCTGTCAGAGTTGTCATCTAATTAGTGGGAATGGCTTTACCATTTCGAAAATAATGAGCTCACAGATATGTTGCTAATGTATGGGCAATATTATCACGTTATCAGAATGCAGCTGCGGCATCCAGAAAGTACGCAGAGCGATTTCCAGAAAGACACCATCCTGGGCCACGTCAGTTATTAATCTAGTACAGCGGAGAAATAGACAGGACCGGACTCAAAATTTTAGAAAACAATATAAACATACAATCAATTATCTCTTATACAAACATTTTACTAAGAATATTTAAAGTAAAATTCTTAAAAATAATGTATAGTATCTCGTGTTAGAAGCAATGCCTCAACTTCGAAAACACCCTGTATATAATTATCTAATTACACTTAACATAAAAGGGTAGGCTACTAGCAACATTTTAGTTGACGCTAGTACTGCATTGGTTCCACTGATTATTTCAACCAGAGGTACCACTACTTTGACAGTCGTACCAACTGTAGTACTCTCTCTTGTTTCGTTGCAGTTTAAAGCTTCCGCATGGGTACATTGTTTTTCTATTGGATTAAAAGCTTGAGCATTTGGACAGGTCATCAGTTGAGCATTTTTTCCAAGTAGTTTCAAATCACACACAAAATACTGATTACAACGAGGTGCTGAATATCTTTCAGAATCGTTGCAAGGTGGTACATTTGCTGAAACAATAAAGAGGTAAACTTTAAGAGAAATTAATTTTTATGGAGTTTACTTGAAGTACTATCGAGCGTTGTTTGGGTTTTATCTTCGGAATAAACAGTACTCGAAGGAACTAAAGCTTCCGTTTTATTTGATATATTCAAGGAAGTTGAAGTAGATGTGAAAGTTCTACCAGAAACTGTGGTACTCGGCACGGTAGTCGAGATTTCAGAGATTATTGTTGATGAAAAATCTGTAATGATCGGTTTTTGATTTAATAATGGTACTGAATTAATATTTTTTCTGATTTTAATCAAAAGTGTTAAGGTGAACAACATGGTAGGTATACTTCGTACGCTGATAGATTGCACGTTTTTTGACAGAAGTCAAAACAGATACAGAGACAAGTGTGGCGGAAATTAATCTAAAAGCTACAATGGTTTTCTCAATAACGTGAAACAATTAAGATGGTGACTTTAGTAGGTATTTTTCACTTCGTTGTGTTTTGGAAATACAATTTAAAAACATGCAATATATCAACGTACGGACTTTACCATAATCTTCCGAAGTTTGAGTTACGTCTGCAGAAGAAACAGCAATACTGGTATCAGTATCAACCAAACTTAACTCATTTTTATTATGCGCTTCTGGAGGAATTGTAACAAGTATTTCCGAAGCTGAAGTCTCTGTAACTGTAAAGTTACATTTATGAAAGTTGAAGTATCGATTACAAGAAATATTTACTTGAAATTGGCACCACTTCAGTGTGAATAGTTGTGTTAATTATCGGAACATCCGTGAAACTAATAGTAGGTGAAGTACCATCTTTAGAAGTTAGATCTGTAACTAAATTGTTAGGCTTGTAACCGTGATAAATACTTGAAATGCCAATGCTAGTCGTTAACAATGTACTGTTACCGTCAACAAAAATGTCCAACTTACATAAACTTGACAATGTATATGTGGTAGTACCAACAACAGGTTTAGTAGAAATGAAAGTTTCATTTGATGTGTTGGTTTTTATGGTAGCTGTAACAACTTCTTTGTAACTAGAAGTTTTTCTAGTTGTTGTACCTTCAGAAGTTGCATCTATAAGTGGCCGAGTTGTGACGTTAAATAGTTCGAAATTATTTAAAAAACTTACTTGAAACGACTAAATTGGACAAACCACCATTTGATGTTATTGGTTCAGCATTACTAACTGTATTAACATTGTTAATTTTTGGAGTACTTGTAATAGTATGAGAAGTTGAAATTTCTGTTGGCATAATACTAGAATCTGAAGAAGTTGTGGCTCTAACTTTTAATGTTGTAAAATTAAACGATAAAAAAACCCTTACTTGAAGTTTTTGAAGTGCCACTTTGAGTTGTACTACTTGCGTGAAGTGTAGTTGCAGTATTTAACGAGACAGAAGTTTTAACTGATTTATTTTGATTTGATGTTACAGTATTTGTAATGGTACTATAAGATGTTGAGGAAGGTGAAACTGTTGTATTCATAACTAAATTTGCCGAATTTGTAGTACCTGTACTGATCTTTATTAAATTTCTAAAAAAGAAAATTACAACTGCAAATTAAACTTACCTGTAATTAATACAGCGGACATGGTACTACTATATGGGTGGATGTCACTTGTTGAAGTATGAGTACCTGTAAAATTTGGTACTATATTTGTAGATGTACCTTCACGTGAATTAGTCGTAACCTCTGCGCTGTAAATTGAATCAGTTGCAGTTGTATCAGTACCTTCAGTTACTATAACGTCATTGCTTGTCAAACTTGAAACTTTCGTATTTACTTCTGATATAATCTCCAAATTCATGAAAGTAGTTACTGGAGGTGTACCGTTATCAACAGTTGTAACACTCGTTTGAATTGGGGTACTATGACACTGAACCAATTCCTGAGGGAGACATTGTTCGTTCACTGCGTCAAAAGCCTCACCCTTTGGACAATTTTTCAGCTGAAGATTCCAAAACGACCAAAACCAAAGCAGTTTCACTTCCACACATTCGTAGTACTGATTACATTCATCGGCAAGGTACCTTTTAGGACCATCACAATCCACCTGCGTAGCTGAAAGCAGTTTTCCAAATCTTATCGAAATCAAACACTTACGCTCCCGACAGTACCTGCTTTGGTACTGATGGGTTTTGGCGTGGATAGAGTCGTCGTAGCGCATCTTAAAAGGAAAATCACTCAAGCTAAGCACTTTTTGGCATCTTTTACTCACGGATAAGTCTCAGGATCGTCACACAAGTCATTTCCGGAGCAAGTGACAACTTTACCTTCCAAATTTCCATCTTCTCCGATTCCGATGCATAATCTGGACCCACCCGTTGATTTTTCTACGTATCTAGGTTTGCAGGTGGCGGCGTTGCTGACGTAGAAAAACTGCAAAAAGGCGAAGGACTAGAAAGGAAAATTGAAATTTACACTTAAAGTGGAGTTTTCGTTTTACCAAAGAGTCAAACTTCATATTTTATAATACGACAGCAATTTGGGAAGTGCTCTGTCAAGGTAACTGAATAATTATGTCATAAATTTAAAACAATTAGAAAAATAAACATTAGAACAGTTTCATTTACGTCAAATGTTTGGTGAGATGAGAGAATATAAATACCGCTAAATCAAGGGAAACTTCTTCGCCTGATATAGTATCTTATCAGTGTTTTTATTGCTTAGTTCTATTATTTATTTGATTAATAATTATTATGTAGGTACTATACTTCGTCCAGCGAGAGATTGGGAGATTGTACACTTGTAACCCAACACTACAAAATGCACTAGAATACATTAATTAGACCATAATTTCAGGGCAAAAAATGTTACTGCTTGAAGGTAAATAAATATATAGTTTACGCTAGGTAGTATCTTCTCTGCGTAGAATTCAGTGATTTTTATGTCAACCAATCTCTCGCTGAACAAACTATACTATCTAGTACAGTCGATGGACGAATAAAACTGGGACAAAAATGACAATCACATAAGTCAAAATTTATAAATTTGCATCGTTTAATTACGGCTTTATCACAAATAGGTTAACTTTGGTATGACATATTATATAGACACTGACAAATATTTTAACAATTCAATGGTCTGATTTACACAGATTAAATTTTAAGTGTCCCAGTTTTATTTGTCCACCGACCGTACCTACTATCTATTATTATTATTATTAATTTTCCTCTACCACCCGGCGGCACGGCAATTTTGCCGGAGTACATACACTATTACGGATAATACTCTCAAGTAATAGTGCAGTGCTTATCAACATAATTACCGGCGTCTCGCCTCCACATTTTGACTTTTTTGTGTTTTATGTTCTGTGTCAATGTTAAGGAATTTCCTCACGATATGACATGAGTATAATAATATACCTTTTTGAATTTCAACCACCAATGTGTTCTCTAAGTCCAAAATTTTTAAATTTTTAATAAGAGATTGCGGTACTATTCCCGTTGCTGAAATTATAAGTCGTAAAATCGAAATTTTTTCTAAACACCAAAGGTTTCTCATAGCAACGGAGAGTTCTAAATATTTATTAATTTTTGTATTATACATATGTCTGTGTTATATTGTGTGAATTTGGAACAGCTATATCTAAAAGATATGCTTGCTTTTGTTGTTTATTTAAAATAATAATGTCTGGTCTGTTATGCCGAATATGAATGTCAGTTAAAACTGTACGATCAAAATATAATTTGTAATTGTCATTTTCCAAACAACTTTCTGGTTTATAAATACATATAATGTGGTTGTGTATCCTTTAATAATTTGAATTTAACTGCTAAATTCAAGTGTATAATTTTTGCGAATATATCATGACGTTTTTTATATTCGCTTTGAGCCAAAACGGTGCAAGAAGAAATGATGTGTTCAATGGTTTCCCCTTCAGTTCCGCAAATCCTACATTTATCAATGATCGATTGCAAACCGCATATGTGTTTTTTATAATTTCTTGTATTTATAACACGATCTTGTTTTGCAAATATAAAACCCTCAGTCTCAGGATGAATATTTGATTTTTTAAGCTATGCATGAGAAGCTTGAATATTAATTTCTGGTTGTTCTAGTTCTTTAAAATATCTCCCATGTAAAGACTTCTGTTTTATATTTGCTATAGTGTCAGGTATATTTGGCTCAACAATATCTGAAATTATATTATCACTTACATTTAAAGGTGTGTAACCTTTATCCGCTGAAACCAAAGCATTAAAAAAAGTGTTGTCACGAGCTATTATATTATACAGTATGTCCCCGGATTGAGTTTACAAGAGGAAAAAAATTTTTATTTTTGATTTTACGTAAAAACTTCAGAGGAATAACATTTTTTGCTTCATCTGAAACCCCCATTTCCGTTATTAAAATCTCAGTATTGATACACTGTATTCTTAAATTAACATTTTTTGTTCAAATTTGGAATTAATTTTTATGTTATAAATTTTATTACAATTGGCCTGGTTTTTTAACAAACAACTTATTACTGTTGCAAAATGTTGTCTTTAGAACAAAGAATTTATTTAATCCAATGTTGGACCGGTTTTTGTCACATAATTACAAAATTTAATGAAAAATTTCCCAACAGTTATGTATCAGGCATGGGTGTTCAGAAGCTTAAACTTCGATACAGGGTTGAATGATGTACAGAAAACGGCGCATAGTTAATAAAATAGTTTTATATTCAATTATCATTTGATTTTTTCAAAAAAAAAGGAAAATATTTTTTCTACATTTTCTTTGATTTTAATGTTAAGTCTTCCTCTGTGTTGAAAAAGACTTTTTAATAACAGAAATGGGGGTTTCAGATGAAGCAAAAAATGTTATTCCTCTGAAGTTTTTGCGTAAAATCAAAAATAAAATTTTTTTCCCTCTTGTAAACTCAATCCGGGGACATACTGTATATACAGGTGTCCCAAAATTGGCATACAAACTACTTACTACCTTATCGAGGATGCTTAAATGTACATGAAAAAAATATGGAAAAAATGTTTCCGACAAAAAAATCAATTATTTTTATTACACTCACCGGCAGAAAAAGCGGAACACCATTATTATTTAAAAATCTATCGTCGCGGTATGTGGTTGCTCTTTTTCAATCAGTCTTTTGAAACCTTCTAACAGCTCTGTGACGACTAGCAAGAGGAGTCTCAATAGCATTAGCTGCATAACGGAAACAACAACAGTCTTCAACCAGAGCTACTGCTCTGGCAATATTTACACCAGCTAGAGGCATTTTTTTACGTTCTGCACTTAAATTTGAAGTTAACAACAATAAAAAATTACAAAAGTTATAAAAATCTAACCAGGTTGCTTGATTATTATAAAAATGGTAAATTTAAGAAAAGAAGGTTTTTAAGCAAAAAATTTGTTTTTATGCGAAATTGCTAATAAAATAGCCTATGTTAATGTTCAAGGTTATGTTTGCTATCATCGCCTCCTGGTCAAAATACATCAAAATAGGTATTATGGGAATAATTTGTTGTTGACTAATTAGTGTTCCGTTTTTTTTGCCGGTGAGTGTATTATTATTAACGGTAATACAATGTAAACAAAGTTATATTCGTACATCATTACCTTGAAATGTTACTGTAGTGGATTTAAAATATTTTTTTCGATTTCCAAAGCTTCTAAATTCTCTATTATGCAGGATTAAATTTTGGTAGTGACTGATCTTGTACTTTGTGATAATATGTACGACTAGACGTAGCTGTCATGAGAATTTCATACAGATATTTCAAAATAATTGACGTGTTAAGTGCCACTTTCAAAGACCGCCAAATCAGCAAATAAGTCCAATAGAATTTTTTAAACATTTTTCTGACGTTTACGGTAATCTCTGCTACACCGTAGTGCACCGTTAGTACGCCATTTTTGGGACACCCTGTATATTACATATTATTATAATTATACTTAAAGTTGAGATACAGGTATTTCACGAGTGATAATGAGCCCGGCGAATTTAAAAATGCAACTCACAATACATTTCCAAAGTCGCTATAGTCGTATTGTTAAAAATGAAATTATGTGAATCCATGATGGCTTTGCTTCCAATAATTTTATTTGTCGCAACTGACATTTACGAACAGTTTAAATACGACGATTAAAATAAAATGTAGTAGGTATTCGAACGATGAGAAAACAGACATGATCCTGATTTATGACGAATGTAATAAAAATACTTCTACTGTTGCGGGTTTTTGCAGACAGTAAATATTAGGGTGTCCAGAAAGTTCTGAGTGTTTTGTGGTATTCTGTTTCACGATATAAAATAAATGTAAAATCAATTGCTAATTTTTGTTAGTTTTTTATAGCTATTAATACAACAAGTGTTTTATAGACGATTTTTAAACTATAAAACACGCGTTGTCTTCAAGATTTTTTCTAACACTAACATCTTATCAGAAATTTTAATAAATTCAGAAATTATTCGAGGCGCGTCACAATACACAAAAAAAAGGCGAGGTTGCCGTGGGTACTATGTTAATAATATATCTGTTGTCTTTAAAGAGTTGATCATTATTATGACTTATTTATTAGCTTGTAATCTAGTTGTACAGCACATTATTTCCTGTAATTGGGTGCTTCCTGTAGGAAATATATTTATTATTATTATTATTATTATTATTATTATTATTATTATTATTATTATTATTATTATTATTATATCAACAAATTTGGAAAAAAACAATTTTCATCGTTGAAATGTGCCTAAACGTTCCAGAAGAAATAAGAAAAAAGGGGCAATTTGTTACCAATGAAGTCTAAAAGTGCATACGAAAAGGTGTATGTTTCGTTTCAAGGCCGGAACAATAAAAAAAGCATCACGGAGGTAACGGAAGATGCCATTTTGGCTTTTCTTGATATGGGGTAAGTGTGTAGAACTTCATTAAAAGTTAGTTCACACTACGGCAAGAACAAGAATCATTTGAAGAAAATGTAAAGATTGCCAGTTTTCGATGGCCGGGCACTTGCATTGGATGAAACAGCAGAAGTTAAAGAAGAAGATGTTAGGAACAAGAGCACGAAGCTAATGTGGCAGTTCCAATTCAATAATTGTACTTTTCACTTTTGTGATAATTACTGTAAAAATGATGAATAAAATGTTACTTGAATGATATGTGTGGGCGTATTTTATGACTCTATAAGATACGTTGCTATTGACGACGTGTCTTATAGAGAAAAGCGTATTTTATGGGAAACATAAGGTGTGAGCTCAAATGCACCATGGAAACAGTATAAGATATTAGTGTTAGAAAATAGCTATTAAGACAACAAGGGTTTTATAGACGATTTAAAAATCGAGATCGTAGTTTAAATCAGAGCGACCGCAGGGAGCGAGGATTTAATAGATCGAGATTTTTAAACTATAAAACACGCGTTGTCTTCAAGATTTTTTCTAACACTAACATCTTATCAGAAATTTTATTAAATTCAGAAATTATTCGAGGCGCGTCACAATACACAAAATGCGGAGGTTGCCGTGGGTACTATGGTAATAATATCAACAAATTTGGAAAAAAACAATTTTCATCGTTGAAATGTGCCAAAACGTTCCAGAAGAAATAAGAAAAAAGGGGCAATTTGTTACCAATGAAGTCTAAAAGTGCATACGAAAAGGTGTATGTTTCGTTTCAAGGCCGGAACAATAAAAAAAAGCATCACGGAGGTAACGGAAGATGTCATTTTGGCTTTTCTTGATATGGGGTAAGCGTGTAGAACTTCATTAAAAGTTAATTCACACTACGGCAAGAATCATTTGAAGAAAATGTAAAGATTGCCATTTTCGATGGCCGGGCACTTGCATTGGATGAAACAGCAGAAGTTAAAGAAGAAGATGTTATGAACAAGAGCACGAAGCTAATATGGCAATTCCAATTCAATAATTGTACTTTTCACTTTTGTGATAATTACTGTAAAAATGATGAATAAAATGTTACTTGAATGATGTGTGTGAGCGTATTTTATGACTCTATAAGATACGTTGCTATTGACGACGTGTCTTATAGAGACAAGCGAATTTTATGGGAAACATAAGGTGTGAGCTCAAATGCACCATGGAAACAGTATAAGATATTAGTGTTAGAAAAAAATATGAAGTACACTTGTCCATAAACAATTTGACGTTTGTCAGTTAAATAATTTTCAATTGGTTACATTCTGGTAATTGATTGTTTACATGGAAAAAGAACGAAATCGTAATTTAATGTTATTTATAAGTTTAAATGTGGACATTCAGCGGCAGCAGCCATAAGAAATATGTGCAGAATTGAAGGTGCAAGGACGGTAAAAGAGTCTACTTGTCGGCCATGGTTTGCGAAATTTCTGAATGGGGAAGAAGGTCTTAAGGCTGTTGCCTAGTGGATGGCCAAGCAATGGTAAAGCGCGCTAAACGGGTTCTAATTATTTTTCCACAGTTTTATGTTTGAAGCTATGGTGACTATATTTTTTGTTAAACATTAACGTATCTCACCGGGCTACTGTCTCAGTTTTTTGAAAAATCGCTTCATTCTTTATAAAAAAATTAATAACGTTTTTCAGTAATTCTAGTTATTTTTGCTCAATTTTGTATTTAGAGACTATTTAAAAAGTGCATTGGATTCAGAAGAACGTATCTCATGGGGCTACTGTCTCAGTTTTTGGAAAAACAAATTAGATTGGAAGCAAAAAAATAAACAAAAGCCTCAACAAAACGCGTAAAATTCGGTTATTAGGCAGTCCACTATACTTCTCAACTACCTGGAGGTCGTAAACTCGGGTTGACATAATCACTACTTAACGCCCGCAATGCAACTTTTGTTGGGAAGATACTTGCACTGGGCTCACGGGAACATCCTCGGGGCAGAGCCGGCGTGCCGCGATGGTCAACTTATGAATAAAAGTAAAATATACCTGTAAAGGAGATGGTCGGATTGCGACGGTGCGGGTGCGGTGGTATCATTTGGATAAAAAGATTGTCATAATCATAACCAATCACTAATTATAATAATTCTTCTTACAAAAATATGATGCACAATTCGAATAATCGCCGAAAATATGGTTAGGGCTGTTTAATATGTCGGTTTTTAAATACTCAATTTTTTGCGATAGTATCCCTCTATGACATTTACGATATTTAATAGCACTTGTAACAGCGGTTCTATACTTTAAAATATTGTTACGCAAGAAATTTCTAATTTGAAAATCGACTCTAGACATTTTTCCTATTTCTCTAATTTTGTTACAATAGTTTCGCATTATTTGATTTCTGCATTCGATTTTTTCTATGAAACAATGTGGACCGTAGGGCATCGACTCCTTTATCTTTTTGTAAACACTACTATCTCCATCTCCTATGATTTTAGTATATTTTAAATTATGCATAGCTACAGAATTTTTAAAACCTTCTAAAATAATAGCTGCTTCCATTGATGTTGATGTGCTTTTCCAATTTTTAAAACATTTATGTGATGGTGCTTTTTTTTTAATTTAGCAAATTTTTCGCATATTCTGCAGTACTTATTTTTAATACCTATATATAACACTTTTTTTAATCGAGCACCAATTATAGAAACTACTCCTGACAATGCATTGTAATTCGTTTTATAAGAGCGTTTACTCCATGCTCCGTCAACAATGACTGTAATCATGCCTACTCCATTTGCATCAACTTCTCCCGCTTCTAGCGCTAACCTAAGTTCTTCTTGCCCTGCATCAATCATCTCATTTATTGTTTATATGTTGACGAGCTCATGCATGGGATATCTAATGCTGCAGATAAATAGGAAAATTGAGTAAAACCGGCACCCATCGCAATAATTCCACATACTGCCGATTTATTAATTTCCGAAGAATCGGTGTCGGGTTCGCTACTAAATGTCCCTTCCAACCCGCAAATAGTACATTTGTAACTGAAATAACTTTTTAAACCATACCGTTTTTCATTGATAATATCTACACCATAGAAACTGCAATCGAAACCTTGGTGTTTAATTGATTTTAATGTCAAAAATAAGTGATTTATGTCAACAATTCTACGACCTGTCAACTGAAATTTAGTTTCATTTGGAGAATTAGCACTTTCTTCTAAAAAACATCGTTATCTAAATTTTCTAAACTATTATTTAAACTTATATCAATATCATTGTTGAAATTAGCAATATTGTCTATATGTTCAGCTGTAAAAACACATTTAGAACCTTTTCTTTTTTTTTTAATTTTTCTTTTAATTTCTTTTCTACTTTTCCGCTTTCTTGAACAAGCAACATGTTTTTTACTTTCTTGCCCCATTTAAAAGCAATAATAAAACTTAATTCTATTTTCAAATAATAAAATAAAATTAATGCATGTTTATAAACTTTTCTATCCCCATTCTTCCAATCTGGAAGCCGTTGTTGGTCAGTTGGGCCGAACTACCTGTGTCTAATGTCGAGTAAACGGCCAAACTGTAGGTAATTAGTTGTTCTCAGTAAAGATTCAATATTGAATATTAGCACCCCTACTAATTTACACAGAAACTAGGTAAATACCTATCATCTTTTTCAATAAACGTCTGAGTGGATAGATTCTGACAGGGTTCCAAGTATTTCTGGCAAATGGAAAAAGTTGGAAGTATTATCAGATAGCAGATTTTTTTCTGAAAATTATTTGTGCAGGTAATGAAAACAGGCGCTATTGTAATCCTATCTTTCTTATATAGAGATATAGTATAGCCTTTTGGGAAGACGTCACGATTTTCTTTCTCGTTTTCTCCTGTTTGAAATGACAGAAAAAAATGCGATGCGTTTATTTATTATTGGTTACAAATTTGAAACATAATAGTTACTCATGATCAATTCAAATTAGTTTCTGAGTAGTTCAAACATACGTGAAGTTACTAGATAATGGCGTCCTCGCAAATGGGTAAAAATTGGACTCTAACAACTATTTTTGCATTAAAATTTGATTAATAGTGACAGTTGTTTGATGTTTATTAGCTAAAGATAGCAGAGATACGAAAAATCTGACACTGTCAAAGTCATAGTTGCCTCTTATCTAAGTAATTGTTGATTGCACGGTATTTACAGTTCAATTTTTACCCAGTTACCCATGACGTCACTAGCTAATAACTTTTACGTATGTTTGAGCTAGGATCCGAAACAAATTTGAATTGGTCATAAATAACACTAATATCAATATCTGTTCATGTTGGAATGAACATCAGTGGTGCAAATGACCTGACCTGTTACTATGATAACCAGTGTCCGGACGAAATAGTACCGAACAAGTCGACCAGTACAACTTTGCGTAATACCCCACTCACATATAAACACGATTCAGCTGGTTCGTTTACAATAACAGGGAACCAGCTGAATCGTGTTTATGTGCACGCGAGGGATTACGCAAAGTTGTACTGGTCGACTTGTCCGGTACTATTTCGTCCGCACACTGATGATAACTCATATGAAAGTTAATGCCCCATGTGTGCGATTTGCACCACTGATGTTCAATCCAACGTGAACAGTATACTGTGAGCGACAAAAGTATGGAACAAATTCATTAAAAATTAAACAATATTTTTTTTCAAAAAAATCTTTGAACAGGTCAATTTTAGTTTATGAAGAAATTCTCCCTGTTTTAGTTTTATCTAGTTTTATTCCCGCACCCAATCAAAATTAAAATTTCTATACGTTTGATTGTTTGATTTACCTGCTTGATTTTTTGACTTGTTTTTGTTCGTTATAAAATTTATTATTTCCAACTTTATACTTTTTTTTCTCAAAAATTTCCTTATGTAAGATAACAAAATTTTTATACTGTCATTTAGACAATTAAAAGGGCTATCAGAATCAAGAAAAAAAATAGGGGTTTTCTATTTAAAAAAAACTATGGATGACGTCATAACTCGAAAACAAATGACTGCTTGGAATTTTCTTTCATACTAAAACATGTATTTTTTAAAACTAAAATTGATTTGTCCAAAGATTTTTTTGAAAAAAAAATTTGTTTTATTTTTTAGGAATTTATTCCATACTTTTGCCGCTCACTGTATATACTTTATTCACGGTGGGTTGAACATTTGAAGGTCAAATAATTTATTTTTTTGGCTCTGTAATTATGTTTTGTAAATAGTGACATGCAGCTCATCAACGTAATGCGAATTTAGCAATCCTCAATCCAGCGTGAACGGTGTTTACCTGCATGTCACTATTTACAAAACATAATTACAGAGCCAAAAAATTAAATTATTTGACCTTGAAATGTTCCACTCAACGTGAATAACGTTTATAAGTCTCAAATTTGTTGACAATTGCTTCGAAAGGTTATGTTTGTAATCAACGTAATAAGTGAAAGAAATTAAAAATTGTCAAATTGACAGGAGCATAAAATAACCGCACAGTAACCAACAATAAATAAATCATTCTTTAAATTAATTTTCTGGAAGTAAGAGATTAAACCACTAAAGTATATATACACAGATACCTCCAACCTTCAAGAAAATCTAAAATTTGCCAACAAATTTGTTCACAGTAGGAAGATTTACTGTTCTTGTAAAATGGTAATTTTATGACTGACGGGTCTCGAGAGGGTACCTGCTGCAGTGTTTGACCGATCCAAGAATTCTGAATACTTCTACAACTTGAACTACACCTCGCCCAAAAGTTTTATTACTGTGCAACAGCCTTATACTGACTAAATATGAATAAATACTGTGTTTTCAATTTGTTTGTAGGTCGTAAAATTTTATGGTACTTTATGTTAAAGATCTTGGGCGGCTTATAAATCCTAGTTTACCACTAGCAGGTAATATTTTAAGCAGGGTTGTATTGTACATTTTGTATATTTGCATTGTACGGAAAACGGCACGCGCCGCTTCCCAACTTTTTCAAACCCAACCGTTGTGCCTGTTAATCCCTCATAATATACAATAAAATTTTACGACCTACAACCAAATTGAGAATACAATAATTCGTGGAAACTTCGGTGATGGTTACTGGAACTGTAAATTCTAAGTAGCGATGCGATTGATGGACATTTTCAATGTGAGAACAATGAATTTGTATTCGATTAAATTCTAAACTGTATACCTACAGTTTAACTTCGACAATTCGGACACACTCTGGTTCTCTATTAATTTCTTTTAATCGATTCGTAAAAAAACGTAACATAAGTATTGCAACATCGTGACTTCAAAATTTTCAAAATTCCTAACCAAACTTTTCTTCAGATATACAGATTGTCATGGCCAAGCATCGTTTTTTTAAAGTTGGATTACATTATACCTATTGCTTCATTGAAATTTTTTTGTGTGCCTAGTATTATAAATTCATAGGTGACAATGGAATAGTGGAAATTAAATAAAAAATAAAAATTTCACACCGAAGGAAGTAATTTTGAATATGAAAATTAAATATTGTGAGCTGAAAAACAACCAGTTTTCACTCAAAAGAAACGATTCATACTATTGACTATTGAGTGATGATGTACGAAATTTTATGTGGCAACTGTGTGCGTGTGGTATAGTAGTCATTGGTAGGTATAACATTTCATATGCCTGCATTTGCTTTTTTTTATACTATTGCTTGTCTCGCTAACATCAAAATTAACAACAAAAAGGATGAATTAAACTTTAGGAAATTTGATGTACTCGATTTTTTTCCAATTGACTGTAAGTTGTACAGGAACAATTATATGTCAAGATGAAGAATTTTATTTAAAAATGTTATCAAAATTGAAGGAGTTTTGTATGGATCATTTACTAGTACAAATATTACTTATTAACGTGCAGATAAATAAACTAAGGAATTATAGGCACAATCATGTTCAATACAACAATTTTATTTTTCGAGGGTAATGTGGGTTCAACATTGAACAATATTTTTGCCAGAAAACTTGTGTACTGTGCAAAAATATACTTTTTTCACGATCGGGAGTAGAATAGTATATTATATATTGAGGGAGAGAAATGCATGATTTTTCCTAAGGTGCAGTTTGTAGCCAGAGGGCGAAGCCCGAGGGCTACAAAGCACCGAGGGAAAAATGAGCATTCTCTCCAGAAGTATATATACTATTTTTTTCACGGTAGGGAGTAGAAACAGCACAAAAATCTCAAATTTTAAGAATAAAAAAATGATGACAAATGAGTTGTCATCTTTCGATGAATTTAATGGAATTAGTAGTTGCCTTGACAACACAATTAGATTTTTGTTACAACAGTCAAAAAAAATGAAAACTCCCATTAGATTTTTGTCACAACAAAAATCTAATGGGAGTTTTCATTGTTTCACTGTATATAAACTGGTAAGACTGGTTTTTTATAATATGCCCTACAGTGGCGTAGCTAGTCCTAAATGGGCCCTGTATCAAAATTTGTTGGGGGGCCCTTTTTACCCGACTACGGCGAAGCCCGAAGGAGGGTAATGCTTTTTTTTACAAAATAAACAAAAAAATTGCATTAACAAAATAAGGATATTTAGAGCTAGACACGGAACCTACTAAATTTCACAGAAAATTTACTAATACATTTCAGCTAACAACGTGTTAAGTCGGAAACCCGCCCATTTGATTGGCTGATTCAAATCCAATTTTAAATATCCCCCAATCAGATCGCTTGACATTATGTTAACTTTAACAAGAACTTGACATCGCTTTATACAACCGGGCCTAAGTAATATGTATCGGGTGTTTTCTTAAATTTCACCTCATAGTAGGCGTTGAAGAGTCGATTGTGAATGCACTATATGGGTTACGGATCACCGATCAGCTGTTTAAATCTGAAATCGAGTCGTGCGTTCACATCGTGGAGGGAGTTCACATCGACTCTTCAACGCCTACTACGAGGTGAAATTTAAAGAAACACCCGATACTATTGAATTCGTGAAAAACTAGGACAGCAAGACGTCGTAGTTATGTCAACTTTTCAAAAATGTTGTAGTGTAACGTTTCTACGTCCTTTATGTTAACTGGTTACTAATGTCCAACATGTCAAGTAGATAACCTAAATAGGTTTGACGTTTGACGTTGGATCGAGCATTGCTAAATTCAAACTGTCATAATGACAGACGTTTTATATTTGAAATTTTCATGTAGCCCAATTTACTCCAACAAAATTTTGCTGTACTAGTTTTTCATGAATTCGATAGTACATTTTTACAGAAATTTACCAGTATGTGTTCTAAATCCAAATAAAAATGTGCGAAAATTTGCACAGAAGCCACAAATTGAAACAATTAAGCCAGAACGCATGCGCTGCCTTTGAAACTTTGAATTCGTTCTATTCTATCCGGATTTCCGTCTTTATACTAAGGACAACGTAACATTTTATCTGCCCCGCCCATTTCATTTTCTTAGTTACCAATCAAATAGGTTGTTAAGACGATCTGAGTTACACAGTAAAAATTTCTGATATTCGAATTGTCTTAATGACATTTTATTTTTTAGAACCTAAAACAATAATTGTGGACTTGACAGCAAAATTCTAACCTTAACTTTTTTACGTGGCAAATGTGATGAAAAGTTGTACAGATTGAATCTGGCTTTGATTCTGATTGGTCAATTTTAGTGGGCGGAGCAGATAAAAAGTTATAACGGCAATACTATAGCAATTTCACATTGTGAAGCCATAACATAAAGATCAGCTGATGCTTGCACCAATTTGTGGCTTCTGCGCAGATTTCCTGACATTTTTACGCAAAATTTTAGAACACCTTGCAAACAGACTACGTGCCAGTTTCTGATAAATTTACTCATAAATTTTCTCAAAAATTATTATCAATAAGAATTTGAGGTTGTGGATAACATTTGACGAAATTTTGCTTACACACGTCGGGGCCCCCGTACCTTGGGGGCCCCGTATCATTGATACGGCTGATACGGCGGTAGCTACGCCCCTGATGCCCTACTAACTTATTTTTTACCTTTTTTCATAACAAGAGCTCTTGGACTTGTTACGAAAAGTACCTACCTCAACTGACTAATTCCATTTAGGGTCTACAATTTTCATTACTGTAAATTTCTAAGTGTAAGTTATTTTTCGTATCCCACCTCCACCCGGCGGCACGGCAATTTTGCCGGAGTACATACACTATTACGGATAATACTATCAAGTAATAGTGCAGTGCTTATCAACATAATTACCGGCGTCTCGCCTCCGCATTTTGACTTTTTTGTGTTTTATGTTCTGTGTCAATGTTAAGGAATTTCCTCACGATGTGACATGAGTATAATAATATACCTTTTTGAATTTCAACCACCAATGTGTTCTCTAAGTCCAAAATTTTTAAATTTTTAAGAAGAGATTGCGGTACTATTCCTGTTGCTGAAATTATAAATGGTAAAATCGAAATTTTTTCTAAACACCAAAGATTTCTCATAGCAACGGATAGTTCTAAATATTTATTAATTTTTGTATTATATGTCTGTGTTATATTGTGTGAATTTGGAACAGCTATATCTAAAAGATATGCTTGCTTTTGTTGTTTATTTAAAATAATAATGTCTGGTCTGTTATGCTGAATGTGAATATCAGTTAAAACTGTGCGATCAAAATATAATTTGTAATTGTCATTTTCTAAACAACTTTCTGGTTTATAAATGTAATGTGGTTGTGTATCCTTTAATAAATTGAATTTAACTGCTAAATTCATGTGTATAATTTTTGCGAATATATCATGACGTTTTTTATATTCGCTTTGAGCCAAAACGGTGCAAGAAGAAATGATGTGTTCAATGGTTTCCCCTTCAGTTCCGCAAATCCTACATTTATCGATGATCGATTGTAAACCGCATATGTGTTTTTTATAATTTCTTGTATTTATAACACGATCTTGTATTGCAAATATAAAACCCTCAGTCTCAGGATGAATATTTGATTTTTTAAGCCATGCATGAGAAGCTTGAATATTAATTTCTGGCTGTTCTAGCTCTTTAAAATATCTCCCATGTAAAGACTTTTGTTTTATATTTGCTATAGTGTCAGGTATATTTGGCTCAACAATATCTGAAATTACATTATCACTTAAATTTAAAGGTGTGTAACCTTTATCCGCTGAAACCAAAGCATTAAAAAAAGTGTTATCACGAGCTCTATTGAGAAAATAATTTTTTAGTGAAGCAATTGGATTGTGTTGTAGAATTTCTAGATTTGAAAAACCCCTACCACCATTTTCGCGTGGTAAATTAAATCTTTCAACAGCAGATTTGGGGTGATGTTTACAAAATTTTGTAAAGAGAACTCTAGTTTGAATATTTATATTCTGTAAATTAGTTTTGGACCATTTTATAACACCAAAAGAATAGGTCAACAATGGAACAGCATATGTATTAACTGCTTTAATTAAATTATTACCGTTTAATTTTGATTTTAAAATAGATTTAATTCTTAAATAAAATTGTTTTTCTAAATTTTCTTTTATAATTGAATGTTGAATATGATTTGATTGATTAATACCTAAATATTTATAAAATTCTCCTTTATTTAAATTTTTAATGATTTCTCCTTCTTTAGTTATATATTCTAAATTTTCGTAATGACCACGACATATTGATTGCGTTTTACACTTATCAATACCAAAACTCATGCCAATATCATTTGAGAAATTTTCAGTTATTGTTAGTAAAGATAAAATGTGATTCTTTTTAGATGCATAAAGTTTTATGTCATCCATATAAAGAAGGTGATTTAATTTGGATAGTGAGGTATTATTAACTCTAATATTGAAACCATATCCAGTGCTATTTAATAGATTTGTCAAAGGATTGATGGCTAGACAAAACCATAAAGGACTTAAAGAATCTCCTTGATAAATTCCCCGTTTAATTTGAATAGGCTCAGATTTTAATTTAGTATTGTTTATTGATAAATTTAAAGTAGTTTTCCAAAATGTCATAACATGTGATAAAAAGTTAATCAAATCCAAATTAATTTTATAAATTTTAAGAATTTTAATTAACCATGAATGTGGTACTGAATCATAGGCTTTTTTGTAGTCTATGAATGCGGTACAAATATTTCTATTATTTTTTCTAGCTTGTTCCATTATTACCGTATCTATTATGAGTTGTTCTTTACAACCAAAACACTCCTTAACACAACCTTTTTGTTCTTCATTAAGTATATTTAATTTTTGACAATGGTCGTAAATTATTACTTTAATGCAAGATGTCATAATTTTATAAATTGTAGGCAGACATGTGATTGGCCTATATTTTGATGGATTTTTAGTATCGGAATCTTTTGGTTTCAGATATGTTATACCATGGGCCAAAAACTCTGGAAATGTGTTAGGTTCTCTAATAAATCCGTTAAAGTGATCAAGTAAGCATTTATGAATACAAGTAAATTTTTTTAACCAAAAGTTATGAATTTGGTCACCTCCAGGGGATTTCCAATTATGTGAACTATTAATATTTTTAACTAAAATTTCAAGGCTAATTTGAATATGATGTGGATTATTACTATCTGGTATCTCATTTTCTAAATTAGGAATCCATTCTGCCTGATTATTAAATTGAACTTCATTTGACCATATGTTTGACCAGAATTCTTTAATTTCATTTATATTTGGTAGACCATTATTATTTTGAGTTTTATTATCTGCTAAATTTTTGTAAAACAACTTCTCATTATTTCTAAATAGTTTATTTTCAAATTTCCGTTGTTTATTATTTTTATATCTTTTTAATCGTTTAGAATAAATATTCAATTTTTGTAATAAAGTGTCTTTAATTTCTATTAATGTTTCATTATATTCGTTATATTTTAAACAATGTATTCTGTTTTTATTTAAAATCGATTTAATACAGTTATTTAGATGATTAGAATTTATACCCTTTAAATATTGAGTTATTCTACCTAAATCTCGTCTGATATTGTTAATGCGTTTATTTAGTCTTCGTTCCCATTTTGGTAATTCTTTAGCTTTTATATTATTTGTCTGGTCAATTTCTTTTGAACCATTTAATCTGATAATTGTTAAAGCTCCACTATATATGATACTGTGTAATTTTCTAAAACTTGTCGTGTTATTTACAAATTTAGGTAAAATGAATTGATTTAAAATTTCAATCATTGCAAAGAATTTTTTGGAGCTTTGTTGTTTAGGTAATAGTGGTCTATTAAATGGTTCTATATGTTCAAATTCGTTCAGAGTTCTATTAAATTCATCTTCAATTTGTTCTTTAAAATTTTGATGGTAGTAAAAATTTTGATTAATAACATGTATATCATTATAACTCAAGTCTAAATTATTTATGTCGTTTTGTATCGTGTTGTTTGGTGTTGAATTACTTTGATAACAGAAAGAGTCATTATGATTTGGTAAACTTTGTAAACTTTGCGGTTCAACAGAATTTTCAACTAAATTATTAGAAACTTCATTATTGTCAGAATAATTAATTGACAATTCTAACTTTACATCATTTTTGATCTTTTCTAAAATTACCGAAGGGATATAGTTTTTCTTCATAATGGCTCTCCTCTGGTCAGCTAAATTTTGAATAGTAACAGGAAACTGGGGGTACTTACTTTGGAATGCTTTAAATAAATCAAGCCTGTAAGTACTCACAACATCCTGTAGTTTCGTGATCCGAAAATATTCCCGTATAATGAAAATATTCATTTCCATAGTCCATTTTTTGCGTTTTCTAACTAGTGTAGCACCATTGGATTGCAGTGAAGCACTTGCAACAACATTTGGCGCGTTTTTATTAGAGAGCGAATTTATTGACATTTAGACAGTTGTCACGGCACTCTCACATTATTAACTATCCCACCTCCACCCGGCGGCACGGCAATTTTGCCGGAGTACATACACTATTACGGATATTACTATCAAGTAATAGTGCAGTGCTTATCAACATAATTACCGGCGTCTTGCCTCCGCATTTTGACATTGTTGTGTATTATGTTCTGTGTCAATGTTAAGGAACTTCCTCACGATGTGACATGAGTATAATAATATACCTTTTTGAATTTCAACTACCAATGTGTTATCTAAATCCAGAATTTTTAAATTTTTAAAAAGAGATTGCGGTACTATTCCCGTTGCTGAAATTACAAGTGGTAAAATCGAAATTTTTTCTAAACACCAAAGATTTCTCATAGCAACGGACAGCTCTAAATATTTATTAATTTTTGTGTTATATGTCTGTGTTATATTATGTGAATTTGGAACAGCTATATCTAAAAGATATGCCTGCTTTTGTTGTTTATTTAAAATAATAATGTCTGGTCTGTTATGCTTAATATGAATGTCAGTTAAAATTGTTCTATCAAAATATAACTTGTAACTGTCATTTTCCAAACAACTTTCTGGTGTATAAAATATTATAGTTATTTTATTATTATTTTAAAGCATATTAACAAATTCAGTGAGGCACTACCACTACCACCGATGAAAAAAATAATTAATAAAATAGACAAAAAAAAAAAAACCTAACAACATTATGAACAGAAATTCCTCTAATTGCAATCCCAATTTTTTTAATAATACTTTATTAAACAAAACTCTTCGAAGAACCACCATAACATATTTTAACACAGACAATTGCAACAACAAATCTATTTCACTTTAAGAAAATAATGATTTTAAGTAATAAGTGAGTAATATTTGATTTCTCCGTGTAGCAATTAGAATTTATTTACCAGGAATTTTCAATGGTATCCAAATCTGGACCAACTGTGGTCAGGCAATTACGTAACTCTGCACGTTATAGTCACTACTAGTGATAGGAAAGCAACAAAGACGTTTTCTTTGTATCAGGTGAATATACGTCTCGTACCAAAAAGCTAGTAAAAAATTATGATAACGAGGAGTATTGCACGCTGCAAAGGATGTTTACATTTTATTGGCTATTTGAAACGTGCATAATAATGTAAATATGTTTTTTTATAAAGCAGTAAGGCTAAATTAGCGCAATGATCTAATTTAGAGTGCAATAAAAGATAAAATTGTAAAGTACTGCAGCCAGAAAGTTGGGGTACTGACACAGTTCTACGGACAAACATTTATCTTGCTTATTCTTACAATTTATTTGTCTTAACTCTTAATAAATAAGTATAAATATTAACTTTATTAATTTTTGCTCATTTAATCGCAAGCGTACCGACCACCATGAAGTCAATTCTCCTGCTGACGGTAAATTTACACTAATCCCATTGCAGATCATAATTTTAATATTTTTTAGTTTGTGTTGTACAAAGTTTTGGCACGAGTTAATGTAACAACAATTACATTACCAAGTAAGGTTCAATAGTCATTTTTCGTAGATATACGTACATCTCAGAAGAAGAAAGAAATACAATCTTTACATTTCTTTTTTAGATACTACTCTCGAACCACTATTTTCTTCTACACCAGCGGGTGTAAGAACTCTAAGCAATGAAACTTTTACAAATAGTTTGGACAGAGCATCAACGCCGATACACCTCTCAAACACAACAGTTACTCTTTCAAATCTTACTTCATCTGGAGCGAGTAAGTTTCTTCAGTACTTCTACTTTTCAATTTTTCAATTCGCGATAGATCAACTTCAAATGCTTCCAAATCTTCTGCAATAGAAGTATTCAGTTAAAACACTTCCCCAACATAAATCATAGGTTTTTCTGAAGCTTATCCGAGTTTCGACAGAAAAGCTGTCATCATCAGAGTGACGATAAAAAAACTGTTTTTGTCATCATCAACTATAGAAAAAAGTGTGTTTGGTGTAGTGGAAACAATTAAGTCTTATTGCAGTGAAGACTATTCGTTACGATTTC
This sequence comes from Tenebrio molitor, assembly GCF_963966145.1. Classification (NCBI taxonomy): domain Eukaryota; kingdom Metazoa; phylum Arthropoda; class Insecta; order Coleoptera; family Tenebrionidae; genus Tenebrio; species Tenebrio molitor. The sequence goes on from NC_091047.1 coordinate 16,850,655, forward strand.
TCTAAAATGTAAATTTTTTATATCAGATGTTGGTAATATTACGACACCTAGAAGCAGTTCAGAAACAACCACGTTACCATCTATAGTGCTTTCAAATATAACAAGAACACTTTCAGATCCTGCTCTAACAGAAACAAGTAAGCATTTTTTAATTAATGTCTAATTATCTCGTTTAAATGTTTTCTCAATTATTTACTATTACAGATAGTTTAGAGGCAAATACATTGCCATCTGTAGTAATTTCAAATATAACAACAACATTTACGGATACTACTCCGACAGAAGCAAGTAAGTTTTTTTAATTGTCTTATTATCCCGTTAAAATGTTTTCTCGTTTATTTGATGCAGCCACTTTGAGTGATACTCGTATATTATCTACAGAATTTTCAAATACAACTTCTCTTCCTACTTCAGCTGAACCAAGTAATTTTGTAGTCTTATTTTTCTTACCATTTTGTATTAACCTATATTTTTAGCAATTCTCAATGGTACGTTGTTAACTCCAATAAATTCTTCTTCTAATGCATCCGAACCTGGTAAGCCTGTTCATTGTACAATTTGTTATTTCTTACGATTTTTCTTAAATGTTAGTTCTTTCTGTCAGATTTTGGTAATGTTACGACATCTACAGACAATTTAGAAACAACCACATTGTCATCTGCAGCTCCAACAGAAGCAAGTAAGCGTTTTCTAATTTGTCTAATTATCTCCTTTAAAATGTTTTCTCATTTATTTGATTCAGCCACTTTAAGTGATACTTCAACTTCAGAGGCAAATTCTTTTATTCAGACTTTACGAGATATTAACGGTACTACGAACAGTACCGAAATATCTATTCTGTCATCTAAAGAAATTTCAAATACAACAACAATATCTTCTGTTCCCACTTCAATTGAAACAAGTAAGTTTCTTATTTTATTTTTCGTACCATTAATTTACTTTCATTTTTAGCAACTTTCAATGGTACCTCAACTACAAAAATATCCTCCTCAATTCAGACTACATCCGAACCTGGTAAGTTTTTCTCTGCAATATTTGTCACCTCTTATGGATTCTCTAGAAAGTTAATTCTTTCTGTCAGTTGTTGGCAATGTTACGCCACCTTCAGACAGTTCAGAAACAACCACATTGTCATCTGCAGTGCTTTCAAAAATAACAACAACACTTTCGAATCCTACTCCAACAGAAGCAAGTAAGCGTTTTCTAATTTGTCTAATTATCTCCTTTAAAATGTTTTCTCACTTATTTGATTCAGCCACTTTAAGTGATACTTCAACTTCAGAGGCAAATTCTTTTATTCAGACTTTACGAGATATTAACGGTACTACGAACAGTACAGAAATTTCTATTCTGTCATCTAAAGAAATTTCAAATACAACAACAATATCTTCTGTTCCCACTTCAATTGAAACAAGTAAGTTTCTTATTTTATTTTTCATACCATTAATTTACTTTCATTTTTAGCAACTTTCAATGGTACCTCAACTACAAAAATATCCTCCTCAATTCAGACTACATCCGAATCTGGTAAGTTTTTCTCTGTAATATTTGTCACCTCTTATAGATTCTCTAGAAAGTTAATTCTTTCTGTCAGTTGTTGGCAATGTTACGACACCTTCAGACAGTTCAGAAACAACCACATTGTCATCTGCAGTGCTTTCAAAAATAACAACAACACTTTCGAATCCTACTCCAACAGAAGCAAGTAAGCGTTTTCTAATTTGTCTAATTATCTCCTTTAAAATGTTTTCTCATTTATTTGATTCAGCCACTTTAAGTGATACTTCAACTTCAGAGGCAAATTCTTTTATTCAGACTTTACGAGATATTAACGGTACTACGAACAGTACCGAAATATCTATTCTGTCATCTAAAGAAATTTCAAATACAACAACAATATCTTCTGTTCCCACTTCAATTGAAACAAGTAAGTTTCTTATTTTATTTTTCGTACCATTAATTTACTTTCATTTTTAGCAACTTTCAATGGTACCTCAACTACAAAAATATCCTCCTCAATTCAGACTACATCCGAACCTGGTAAGTTTTTCTCTGCAATATTTGTCACCTCTTACGGATTCTCTAGAAAGTTAATTCTTTCTGTCAGTTGTTGGCAATGTTACGACACCTTCAGAAAGTTCAGAAACAACCACATTGTCATCTGCAGTGCTTTCAAAAATAACAACAACACTTTCGAATCCTACTCCAACAGAAGCAAGTAAGCGTTTTCTAATTTGTCTAATTATCTCCTTTAAAATGTTTTCTCATTTATTTGATTCAGCCACTTTAGGTGATACTTCAACTTCAGAGGCAAATTCTTTTATTCAGACTTTACGAGATATTAACGGTACTACGAAGAGTACAGAAATTTCTATTCTGTCATCTAAAGAAATTTCAAATACAACAACAATATCTTTTGTTCCCACTTCAATTGAAACAAGTAAGTTTCTTATTTTATTTTTCATACCATTAATTTACTTTCATTTTTAGCAACTTTCAATGGTACCTCAACTACAAAAATATCCTCCTCAATTCAGACTACATCCGAACCTGGTAAGTTTTTTTCTGCAATATTTGTCACCTCTTATGGATTCTCTAGAAAGTTAATTCTTTCTGTCAGTTGTTGGCAATGTTACGACACCTTCAGACAGTTCAGAAACAACCACATTGTCATCTGCAGTGCTTTCAAAAATAACAACAACACTTTCGAATCCTACTCCAACAGAAGCAAGTAAGTCTTCTTTAATTCGTCTTATTATCCCATTGAGACGTTTCCTCATTTATTCGATTTAGCCACTTTAGGTGATACGTCAACTTCAGAGGCAAATTCTTCTGTTCAGAATTCACGAGATTTTAACAATACGAACAGTACAAAAACTTCTATTCTGTCATCTGGAGAATATTCAAGTACAACAACAATATCTTCTATTCCCACTTCAATCGAAATAAGTACGTTTTTTATGTTATTTTTCCTACTATCGATTTACTTTCATTTTTAGCAACTTTCGATGATGATATGTTAAATACAAAAAATGTCTCTTCTGTTCAGACAACATCAGAACCTAGTAAGTCTCGGCATTATTTGTCACCTTTTACGAATTCTATTACAATGTTAATTCCTACTACCAAATATTGGCAATGTCACAACACCTGTAAATAGTCAAAACACAACAGATTAATTCTCAGTTCTCAGATACCACAATAGCTACATACTTCAAACGAAATAACTGAGTTTCTTAATTAAGTACGTAAAAATTTTTACAATTAGAGTGACACCTTGGAGATATCAGTACAAGGACTTAGTTGTTTCTGTTCTATTTTTCTATATTTTTTTTTTGTAATTTTTCCATTTATTTGCTCGTATATTTTGTTAATAGTTACTGTAAAGAATAAATCTCCTTCGAATAATTCAGAAACCACAATAGAGCTCTCAACAGAAAACGCAAATACAAGTTTCTCCATTTCTTCAATAACTGCAATAACAACACTAAGTATGTTATTTCTTTTTGGATTATTTAATTTGCATAATTATAATTTTTTTTGTTTGGTAAATTTTATTTGCAGTATCTACGAACAATACACCATCTTCATCACCAACTCCAATTCTCTTTCCAACAACAGTTCAAACAAGTCCTTCAAGCTTAACCCAATCGAGTGAGTATTTTAATCCATTGCGTTACTCACAGTTTCTTCTATTTTTGGTAGGTACACATTACATAAATAGTTATTTGTACAACTAGTTATGAAAGTCATACTTTTTTTCACGAATTTGCAGATTGATTAATGAGAGGCGTAGCCCGAGTTAATCAAGCAAATAAGTGAAAAAAGGGACTTTCATAACGTGTTGTACACACTATTTTTTTGCATATCGAAAAAGGCTTTATGAAAAATTACAAAAAAAAATAGGTATGCTTTGACAATCATCTCCAAGGAGATGAAATAAAATGATGCAAAAAAGTACTACTTTCACTATGAGTTTTCGTGTAAAAAAGTGCTACTTTCACTACGATTTTGCGTGTAAAAAAGTGCCACTTTCATTACGATATCTCAAAAAATACATATGTAATCGAATTCGGATACTTATTGGTTTTTGCAAATTATTTTGGCAGTGTTTAACATACCTATAAGGAAAACAAAACTAAAGAAAATGCAAAATACAACAATATAAATGTTGTAAAAATGTAAATCTTCAGAAGAAATTTTAGAATGTTTAGAACAGGAATATACACTGCTGGACAAAAAAAACCCGGACACTTAAAAAAAATTTGATTTTTTTAAATTTTCCTTAAAATACAAGGGAGATACACATTTCTTCCAATTCTCTAATCAGTTTTACACATGTCGATTGTTATAAATAGAAGTTTTTGTTATCATTTATTATTATTGTTCACTTTCTTAAATCTTAAATTAATTATTAAATGAAAAAATTCTAGTGTCCGGGTTTTTCTGTCCAGGAGTGTAGTTTTATAAACTGATTTTTTTTTTATATTTCACTACAAATTCCGAAAGCATGAATCTTTTAGCTCTTCTCTGTCATAGTTATTTATACATTTTAAAATTTACCTACTAATATAAGTGAACAACAAATGAAATTAAAAATGAAGTAAACAAGGATTCAACAATTACACGATAAGATAATTAGTTATTTATTATACGAGTTTTATAAGACACCATTTTGTCGCACGCGTTTTTTAAAAATTGCAAAGATTGGCTGCTTTATATAACTTTACTTTCTGTAATACCTAGATTAAAAATAATATGTAATATTGATATATAGAAAAGAGAAATCTTACTAATACTATTATTTTTGGTATTCACCGTAAATGATACAAATCCGAGTGCTCTACTGGACGTTAACACAGAAAGAAAAATATTGTCACAAACAAATAATGCCATTCGTGCTAGATATTGCTGAACCAGAATATTCTGGTTTTACCAAATTCAGTAGAACAGCAAACACATCCTAAAATACAACACTTGTCTTAAATTAAAAGTCCTCCGTGCATCATTATACAAATACGATTATCTAAACAGATAAAGAACTTAAATTAGCACGTAAACAGTTGCGAACAATAAACGGTAAACATTCTCGAACTCTTGAGATGCAACAAGACATTTCGAACAGGGGTTTTTGTGCCGCCGTGTATAATTAAATATTTATTTTTATTTCGTATAAATAGACGCTTGAACAAATTTTCTATTACTTCTGTAAGAGGCAACATGGAGTGCCGACTTCTTTTGGTGGTAAATTTTAAAGGCAACAGTAAAATCGACATTTTTTACGTTTTTTTTTTTAGTTTTTGTATATGTTTGTACATCAAGTCTTAACTCAAAATGTAACAACGCAAGTACCAATAACGAGTAAGTTTTTTGTTACGTCAATTGGTAACTGTTCTATAAAATTTAAGTATTACGTCTTTGTCGTCTTGTCATTGTTATACCTAATCTTCTATTTGAATTGCAGCAACTGTGACTCCATTAGTTCCTCCTTCCAGTACGTAAACAAATTGCTTTTGTGACCGCTAATTATATATTATTATTTAAATTTTAGATAGTACTAATGATACGTCAGTTCCGGTAGACCTTTCACCACCAGAAAATATCAATAGTACCTCACTTCCTCTGATTACTACACCATCACAAACTCCCGGTTCATCAACAAGTAAGTTTTTTCTACATTCTTTCAATTCTGTCTGTTTATTTGATGCTCATTTTTAATACTTCTTTCAGATCCTACGTTACCTTCAGGTAGTACTAGCGCAGTTCCAGAAAACGTCACCTCTTCAAATACTACCAGTACGGAACCTCCAAAAGATAGTGGAGCAATTCTTATTCTAACAAGATATCTTCTATGCATTACCATGTTTTTAATCTGTTTTAATTGATATCATTTAATGTTTGAATTTACGTGCAAACCATGAAAATAAACTTTTCTTATTTAAATTAATCGCATGTGTTTAACTTGTGCAACTGAAAACAAATTGACAATAATTAATTTGTGATGTTTTCAAAGTGTTATTATCAGGGATATCTAGGGCCCCGATGCAAGTCTCTATTTGGGGCCCTGCGACATCCAATAATAATATCAAATCTATACAGGGTGTGGCAGGACTGATGCCCCACAGAAGACTCTCAAAATAAAATAAACGAGAATACCATCGAGGACTTAACTCGTCGCTATGCAATCGAATATTACCGACCCGCGCGAAACTTTTTATAATCAAATGGGCCACTGCTTTTTTTTAAAGATGTTTGTGTCATCTTGACAATTTAAACATTTTAATTTGTCATTGTGTTTTCTGAAGATCTGAAATCGTGTGTAAAAATTTGCCGAGATGTATTCAGCTGAAGAATACGGGCGTAACGGTAGGCAGGCAGCAAGAGTTTTCTCTGATCGTTTCCCTGATCGACCTTCTCCTGATCACAAAACAATTTTGAGAGTTGTTGCTAGGGTCACCTAGGGCTTAAAAAACAGGGAAAGTTTTGCCGAATCGGAATGAAATTGGCGGAGGCGCACTAACCGTACGGATATTGATTAATGGAGAGGCAATACTGAACATCGTTGAGGAAGATGGAACTAGGAGTATATTGGATATCTCCAGCGGATCGGTACATCGCATTTTGAAGGAGAAAAGACTTTATTCTTTCCACTATACTCGTCTGCAACACCTCGAATCAGAAGATTACCCTGTTCGAAGAAATTTTTGTGTTTGGTTGCTTAATAAAGCGGGTCTTGTTTTCGGACGAATCAAGTTTTGGTCGGCAGGGATGTTTCAACCATCTAAATTTGCATGTCTGATCGCACGATAATCCAAGGGTTATTTATCCGCATGCATTTCAGCGTCGAAATTTGTGGGCAGGACTAGTGGGAGATTCAGTCAAGATTGTAAAAAATAAAGAAAGCGTGTTTAGGTATTCTTTATTTTCAGATCGGACCTTTTGAATTCCCTATGCTTTTAACAGGAGCAGTGGACGCAAACTTTTTAAACACGGAACTGCCTCATTTACTTGAAGATATTCCATTGATTTTTTGCTTAAATTGGTGGTTACAGTCGCAATGTGCAAAGATTTTGAATCGAACGTATCGTAATCTTTGGATCGGACGAGGTGGTCCACGTCACTGGTCTGCACGATCTCCGGACCTCAATCTTCTGGATTTTTTCTTATGGGGCACATGAAAAACGTTGTTGGAGGCATCACCGGCACATGAGCTGTTAGGACGCTAGCTTTTTCTGAATTGACACATCTTGTTAATAGTATTTTGGTAGTTCCCCTAATTCCCTACTGCTTTTTATTTGTCATTACTATTTATAAATTATTACCTTTTCTTTGCACAAATTTTGAAATTTGGAGTAAAGTTTATTAACATGAATAAACAACATTTAAAAATTAAGTACTTGTAAACAGCAGTTGCCACGATAAGATAATGGATGGCATGCATAAGAATAAGCATTTGCTTATACTATATATTTGTCTTTTTCTATCTAATAGCAATGGCAAAATTTTTGTCATAGTAACGGTAACAGAAACGTTTTTATTCATGAAATAGTCCTTCGAATACCATTTGTGGTAAAATTTTGTCTGGTAAAATTTTACGACTGGTTTACTCGAGTTTGTTGCCAATTTATCTCGTGACATTGGTCCAAAACCACTCGTCTGACGACTCGTTTTTTTTTAACAATGCCATTCAACACAAAATTTCACCACTTATGAAATTATACAGAGTGATTCTGAAACAAGTTTGGAAAGAAAAAACGGTAATTGGTGATGATGAGAAGTAGTCATAGACAAAAAAATTTTCTTATAAAAGTTTTTTCGTTTTCGAGATAGAATACAAATGATTGAAAATGTGGTCAAAATTACTAGTATACTCTGTCCACTCATAGATTGCTTGACATAAATGATACTAAAAACGTTCACTCAACGCTATGACAAATAGATCCGGCGCGAAATTAAAAAAATGGAAAGAGGAGGTTTAGGTACTTACACGTTTTATTATTATTCTGCATGTTTGCACTTAGATGAAAGAAAACTTCAGTATAGTAGAAGTAATATATTAGGTTTTATGAATACAGGGTATTTCACGAGTGATAATGTGCCCGACGGAATTAAAAATGCAACCCACAATACATTTTCGAATTTCCGAAAAAAGCTGGCTATAGTAATTAACGTTATAAGTCCGGGAACTCATAGTTTACAGTACGAGTAAGACGTTTAAGGACGAGGCGACGAAGGAGCCGAGTCTTGAAACTCGAAACGAGTACTGTAGAAAGAGTTCACGGACGAATGTCGTTATGTATTTTATTTCATTCAGCCTCAAATTTGAAAGAAACATTCAAAATAATTCAACAAATGCTCCAAATCTAGTCACATTTTTGGAACATTATTAGCAACGGCTGTTTGGCAATTGTTTATTTTTTTGATTTTCTTGGTTTGGTGCGTCAAAATGACTTCTAATGCAAATCCTCCAGAAATTGTAAGAAAATCTGCAGAAGCCTGTGCAGACCTAGCAAGTCTGGTGAAAGGTATCAAAAACAATTCAGCCATTTTTGTAAATGGAAATCAGAAAATAATGTAAAGAAAATAACGGAAGAGGTTATGCTAGCTGGCCTATTTTTTAGATTTGGTTTAAATGGTTGTATTATTTTATTGGTGACCAACGTTTCTAGTCTGACAAAGTAAGTGCATCTTCTTTGTGGCCGAAATATTAATATTTAAGTTAAATTGTTAATTTGTATTTAGATGTAGTTTTGAATAAAACTTTTCTTAAACCTAAATAATTGTTATTGCGATTGTTACTTTTGTGTTTCTAATAGCGTCAGGCGGTATTTTGCGTTTTCCCGGACTCAAACTAATGACGTAAAGTAATGAAATTTGACACAGGATGAAATAAATGAAATTAAATTATCCAACTTTTTTCGGAAATGGCTAAACACAAACAAGAGATTTGTTAGCTTGGACTCAATGGGGTGAACGATTAGTCGCGACCCGGGACGAATAAGGTCGAGTAAGGGGAGCGCACGCAACGGGGAGAACAAAGGAATACTCTTGCTCTTCCTGGGGGACTCTTACCCTGACTGCGGAATAAGTCGGGCATTTTTCTTGAATAAGCTTTTGCTTAAAAATATTGTTTAACTTTCATTAGTTTAATAAATTTGTTACAACTTCTTGTGTGGAAGTATCGAGTTTTATCCAAATAGTTAACATCAGGAGTGGGATCAAGAACTCAAGTGCTAGTCGTTAGTGATAGTAATTGTGACCAAGGAATCAGGAATTGGCGAACTGCCATTGTGAAGATGGGCAGATCATCCGACGAATCGAGATCCGGTTCACGATCTCGTGGACGAGATCATTCCAGGGGTACGCGAATGGTACACGATGGTCATGAACGAAGATACCGTCGTTCGGACGAACGGGAAAGACGCTCCAGGTCCAGGTGTCTTGTACCTGACGATCGAGATCAGCGACGGCGTCACCACGCATCACGAGCGAAGTCGGATATGTTATGGGAATTAGGCTCTGCCATTGTCAGCGGCATAGACAGGTTGGTGGGTAAGAATAAACCCACTTCGACGGTGAGTACTTCGTTGTCCATTTCCGTAAACATTGTCGCCGAATTTAACCCGCTCGAGAACTGCATTGAGGAATGGGTAAATTCAGTAGATGAGTACGCTGTAATTCATGGGTGGGACGATAAAACCACGAGTCATCTGGCATTGGGAAAGCTGCGTGGACCAGCTGAAATTTGGTATCGGGGTTTGCCGACAAAATTATTTACTTGGGTCGAATGGCGCGACATGTTGCTCAACAATTTTAAACAGAAACGTAATCTTCATGGGGCGTTGACTGACATGATGGCGTGTGTGCCAGGTCGCAGCGAACGATTGTACGAGTAGGTACGTATATCGAAAATTGGCCCTCATCCACAAGTTAAAGCTCCCGATTAATGACGAAGAGAAGGTTAATTTAATAATGGGGGGAATTAACGATAATCAGGTAAAATTTTCAGTGGGAACGGCGGGTATAACAGATCCACATGAATTAGCGAACCATTTAAAAATACTTGATATGAAAAATTTTGTGTCCACTAGCTCGACTAATAAAGATGCAATAAAAACACCCCAGAAAAACAATGCGCCCTTAAAGAATTTCGATAATCGTGCTTGCTTCGCCTGTCATAAAACAGGCCACTTTCAGGGAGACTGCCCAGACATCGTTGGTGATAAACACCCCAAACATAACAGGAAACACACCACTTATGATTAGTCCATAAAAACGTCAACTTTTTGTCGAACGAACCCACAAATAAAATAATATTTTAAAATCGTAATTATAATAAAATAAATTTCCAACACCAACAGATGTTCACAATGCACGGCAGTTTTTGAGATTGACTGGGTAGTTTTCGAAATTCATTCGTTATTGTGCTTTCAAGTCGAAACCGCCGACGAAATTATTACATAAAGACATAAAACTGGGACCCGACAAATCGAAGCATTTAATTTCTTAAAAGGAAATTTATTGTCAAAACTTGCAATCTTTAATCCGCGATTAGAAATTAAAATTTGGAGTCTTTTGTAAAGACTAAATCCGCCAAAACGCAAATCCTTTTAATCGATACATTTACGACATTTTATTAATCTATCCTGTGAAAGATGCGTCAACAAAATATGTAATTAATTGTTTTAGGGACATGATTAAAACCTGTGGCGCACCAAACCCAATATTTTTTGAGCAAGGCACGGCATTCACGTCTCGTCAATTTTCTAATTTTGCTGTGGAGATTGGGACGACACATCACGTGTGTTTTAGGGTTTACCACGAAGAAATGGTCAGAGTGAGCGATACAATCGTACGCTGATAAATTCGTTGAGTACCATGGTAGCCTTTGACAAGGAGGATCGATGGGATGAACATATTATAAGTATTCAAGTTGGGATTAATGTGTCGAATGGGATGCTTTATGATGAGGAGTCCGAGGTTGTGGATGTCAAAGAGGAGCGAAACATAATAATGACGGGCTTGGAGCAATATCAAGGAGGTACAGAAACGGCGTTTCGATGCTAGCCGTTGTTCAGCCAGGATTGTTAGTCATGCCGCTGCTGATACCAGTCAGAAATGATTTCCAAAGTGGAGAGGTCCAAATAAGGTTGTTGCTATCTTGGACAATGGCAGATGCAGGGTTCGAGATATCTGAGGAGTCATGTTCCATACTGAGGATAGAGCCTCGAGTTGCCTTGGGGGACCTGTGCTGTGCTTTGCTGTGCTAGGCTGTGCTGTGGTCTCGCCTTGGTAGACTCGTAGGGCGGAAAGAGGATTCGGTATAGGAACACGTGAGTAGAGCCTAGAGTTGCCTTGGGGGACCTGTGCTGTGCTGTGCTTTGCTGTGCTAGGCTGTGCTCTGCTGTGCTGTGCTGTGGTCTCGCCTTGGTAGTCTCGTAGGGCGAAAAGGGCCTAGTTTTGCCTTAGCGGACCTGTGCTGTGCTTTGCTGTGCTAGGCTGTGCTCTGCTGTGCTGTGGTCTTGGCTCTGGAAAACTTAGGTCGTTGAACGGAGTTCCTCCTTGGTAGGCCTGTGCTGTGCTGTGCTTTGCTGTGCTAGGCTGTGCTCTGCTGTGCTGTGCTGTGGCCTTACTTTTGGAGGGACTCGTAAAGCGCTTGGGTACCCATTTAGATTAAGCATAATTTGATATGATTTTTTTATTATGTGGCCACATATTTTTCGATTTTTCTTTAGCTTAGTGGACGTCCAGGCATTGTGTCTTCAACATTTTGATTTTGTTCCCTTGCTGTTATGCTTACGTTAGACATAAGTTGTTCAGGAGTGTTACTAATGTTCTTCGTATTCTTTTAGTTTCTGTTGAACACCCAGCCGTTCGAGGACAAGACTAATCAAGTGAGGACACTTTGATGTCAGGAAAGGCCGTGTTAGCTTGGACTCAATGGGGTGAACGATTAGTCGCGACCCGGGACGAATAAGGTCGAGTAAGGGGAGCGCACGCAACGGGGAGAACAAAGGAATACTCTTGCTCTTCCTGGGGGACTCTTACCCTGACTGCGGAATAAGTCGGGCATTTTTCTTGAATAAGCTTTTGCTTAAAAATATTGTTTAACTTTCATTAGTTTAATAAATTTGTTACAACTTCTTGTGTGGAAGTATCGAGTTTTATTCAAATAGTTAACAGATTAATATTTAATATTTAATGCATGAACAAAAATTACCTCTGTATCATTTTCGATGTTTATAATGTCACTTAAAGTGTTCATTATGCTAGATTCTTGAGGCACGCACTCACCTCACAAATTCAAACAAATCAACAAAAAATGCCAACGGAACAGATCAAAACAGCAACACGATCAAAATTAATAATATTTAAAACCAGAGAAACGCAAACCAAAGCTCTAAAGATGAAAAATCGCAAATCTAAATGCTTAAACCCCTTGACAGCACTGACAGTTTCAAATTATGTCAAAGTGACACGAGTGGTTACGGTTTGAGAGCTTGAGTGTTAAAACAGATCATTTCAAGAGCTAGAGTGATTTGGTTGATAATTTAATTCATGTATAAAAAATCCCATAAGCCGCGATGCATTTGTCACTTTGACATCGGATAAAGTTAGCCCTAACTTTGCATCTGGATAATAGTAGTTTATTTGACGAGTTTGTGTGTAAATTGGGCCTTTTTTGGCACGTGTGGGCTCGTTTCACTCGCGTTTTAAAATGCCCCACACGTGCCAAAAAAGGCCCAATTTACACACGAACGAGTTGAATACAACGTTTTTTGGTTCGACGAGCCCCTTAAAAGCTCCTTCGGACTCGTTTTTTTATCGAGTGGTTTGTGTCGTCAATTTACCAAGCAACCAAATTATCGTAAAAAAATTCAATTTTATCCGGACAAAAAAAAACCTCTCGTGTAATTACAGTCGATTATTTCATGAATTAAATAGTATCATTTAACAAACAGTATTTATTTTATTACTTTAGCAATAGGATCCCGAGTGCATGTCAAATTATCGACAATTGGCATGCACGAGAGGATATTTTGGCAGAATAAACGTAATTCTTTTTAAAATATAAAATTAATACCAAATGATTTTTTTATTAGGACTACGCGAAAATTTGGCACTAGTGCAAATTATCGATAATTGCACTGGTGCAGTATTATCGCTGTAATTCGATCGCTATTGGCTAAAATTCAAATATTCGAGCTGTTTGATTGGCTTAAATTTTTCGAAGGAAATAGTCACTATAATCCAAAAAATAAAGCTTTACGATTGGTCGAAAACGATGATGAATGAAATAATCAAGTAAATATGCTCGATTCGTCTTGATAACTGACATTTATGACCTCATTTACGGATGCTGTGATTTAGGAAAAAATTTTACCTGGAAAATTTTAATCTATTTATTTTAATACATAATAATTGCACTGTTGCATCAGAAATACTTCATATTTACTTTTTTGTAGTACAGATAAAGAACTTAAATCAGCAAAACTGTTGTAAACAATAAACGGTAAATATTCTCGAAGTTTAGAGATGCAACAAGCAGATAGGGTGCATATTTAAATATTTATTTTTCTTTATACCATACTGTTATTAGGATTTATCAGTACTCAATGCTTGATTGATATGATACCTATAACAGACTAGGCCGTTATTCAAAATTATCAGACCGAGGCCGTTATTTTTGCTACCGTTGCTACGGTTACGGCATAGATGACAACTAAATTTAATTTTTGAAGTAAAGAGAAATGTCAGTCTTACAAATAAATCATCGTTAAATGTTAAGTAAAGTCCATTCATTTTGTATTGAACTTTTCAAGGTCAAATAATTTAAATTTTGGCTCTGTAACACATACATGTAACATAATTACAGAGCCAAAAAATAAAATTATTTGACCTTGAAAAGTTCAATACAAAATGAATGGACTTTATTATTGGTATAAAGAAAACTATAAAACAACATACGGCCGATATGGATATAACAGACTCGGTTGATTATAAAATCGACAATAATTACGATAATAATTTACAATACCTCAACCATGTCTGTTATATAACCCATATCGGCCTAATACCGTTATATACTATTAATTTCGTATAAATAGACACGTAAAGCTCTTGACCCAAAATGAAGTTTTCTGTTACGCCAGTTGGTACTTTTTGTATAAAATGTAAGTAGGTACATATTGCGTCTTTATCGTCTTGACGTGTTATACCTAATCTTCTATTTGCTTTGCAGAAACTGTCATCCTCATTTTTTTGTAACCACTAATTATTATTATTATTTGATACAGTATTATTGAATACTATAATATGTCAGTTCCGATAAGCCCTGCACCACCATTTGTATTTGATCTTTTTTTTTTTTTTAATTTCTTCTCCTGGTCTGAAGGTCAAGAAAGCGAAACCTTTTAAGTAAATTCTGTTGAGAATAACCTCTTTCAGGACAGACACCATCAGTTATCTGCTAAAAATGCTAAAAATTTGAGAAAACGACGCTGAATAGTTTCAACTTTATCCACATATCTCTGATAACTTGGATCCCAAATGATGCTGCCATACTCAAGTTTTGATCTTACGTATGCACAATATAAGAGTTTTAAGGTGTTAATATTTCTGAAGTGCCTAGAACACCTTATAATAAAGCCAAGTGCCTGAAATGTTTTTGTAACGACAACGTTTATATGTGGAACGAAGGACATTTGTTGTCAAACGTAATACCTAAATCAACAACCGATTCAACTCTTGCTAATCTCACGTTATTAATTCTATATTCAAACTCAATGATGTTGATTTTGTGCGTAATGGACATTACGTAATGACAATAAAGCTTAGGTTACACAAGTTTTTTCGAATTGACAGTAAAATAACTGACGATATTCCGTGGCCGTAACTGTACCTAAAAATTTAATTAAATTGCTATCTTTCGTCTCAGTCCCTATTAACCTATTAAACTTACAAGAAAACTACAAATACAAAAAAGTTGCTAAATTTTACCCTTTACAACTTTTATTTGAACATTTTTCTCATATAATGAACGGTTATCGAGTTATTCTGTGATAGAGTGGTATATAAGAAAAGTAGGCTGGATCCTGGTTCCTAGGGGAGTTTGTGAGAGTTAAATTTTGGATTAGCAGCCAGGCAGCCTGGTTGCCACAGACTTTGTGATAGTTAATACAGGGTGTTTCCGAAGTTCAAGCGTTCCTTGTAACACGAGGTACTATGCATTGTTCTTAAGAATTTTAGCCTAAATCTTCTTAGTAAAATGTTTGTACTAACGGAGATAATTGATTGTATATTTTTATTGTTTTCTAAAATTTTGAGTCCGGTCCTGTCTATTTCTCCGCTGTACTAGATTAATAACTGACGTGGCCCAGGATGGTGTCTTTCTGGAAATCGCTCTGCGTACCTACTCTCTGGACGCCGCAGCTGCATTCTGATAACGTGATAGCATTGCCCATACATTAGCAACATATCTGTGAGCTCATTATTTTCGTAATGATAAAGCCTTTTCGACTAATTAGATGACAACTCTGACAGTATTTTTGATTAACGGCCATGCTCATTTGATTTTTTTTGTCAATTCTAATTTCTAACAAATCAGCGCAAATTTGAGCAGGACCGGTTTCAAAAATTTCAAAAAAATGAACTTATTGTATCTTCATTGCCGTACACATTTTACTAAGGTGATTTTGGCTGAAACTCTTTAGAACGACGCATACTATCACATGTCTGTGAGACCCAGCCCGTGTCATCGCGTAACTTTTTTATTCTTTATTTTGAAATAAAAAAAATAACAAACAAAACAACAAATAACAAATAATAAACACAAGACGATAGCCTCAAGTAAGAAATATAAACAGGGAATGAGACATTCGAGAATCAGCAATGTGCTTGACCGAACTTCCGGAGAAATGGCGTCCGGAACCACCTGCAAATAGTCTAGGACGCTGTGAGCAATGCAACGATTGTAAATAAAAATATTTTTGTAAGTTTTGATTAGAACACACCGTGGTGTTTTGTTTTGTTTGCGTGGATAATTTTCGCAGTGATTTTTGAAATTTTTGAATTTCTGTACAAATTTTGTTTATGTCTTTTGAAGACTTCAGAGAAGGTGTCATGTATTATTATCTAATGAAAAATAGTTATTTGTATCACAAGGCTAGAAAATGCCATTTTGCAAGTGCAAGCACGGTTTGTGGGGTAGAGGCGTCAGCCGAGGCCCACAAGTGCGAGCATTTGCAAAACATTTTCTAGCCGTGTAATACACAAAAAATTTTCGGCCGACAATTTATTTAAAGCAAAATATAATCATTTTTGTTAAAAAATTACCAGATAGGGAATTTACTTTTCTTCCATTGGCAACATAAAGGATTCAAAAAGCGACTGTCACGACAAAAATCAACCAATTCCTCAAATATTCAAAAGCGGATACAAATTTGCCCGACATCAATATGTATTTTACACTTAAAAAATTGTACAAAAATGCCGCATGACACTGACATTTTGTGCTGCCAACCTAAAATCTTTCATTAAAAATTCTGTGTCGATTTTCTTGCCTAGGCAGGGAAATGCTAGTTTCCAGACGATTTAGACGAATGAAAAATCAGTATTTCTAGACGGAGGCCGAAAAAAATATTAACACTATATCACAAAATGTTTGTTTGGAATTAAACGTAAATAAACAAATATGTATATGCCAAAAATGCAGTCTTTTAAGAACAAATCGCAAAGCATATTTTTAAATTAAAATTTATAATAATTAAATGGATAAGCAAAAAACAAACACACTTGCGGACAACATAACAGCCACAGAACTTAAAAACCATGATCTAATTTGCAAACAAAAATATTCAATTTTGGGTCTCTCAGACCCAACCCGTGTGTTCGTGTGACTAGCAATGCACCCGTGTAACGCAGGGTTTTAATTAATTTTGTTCCAATTCACTTTACGTTTCATTTCATCATTTTGACAAATGGAACATAATAACAATGATTGTCAAATAAAAATAACATCTTAGAGGTTATGACCGTTTTAAAGCAGAACACTTTCCATGTTAAAGAATGATATTGACGACCAAAATGTATTGCTTGTCACTGTACTTCCTGAGGAGTCAGAGAAGTCTACGAGAAGGAATTTGCGAATTAAAAAAAATGAGGCAAAAGAATAAAGTTCGACAGTATATTGTCAATCAAACGTTCCGTACTGAAATGAAAATGATTATAAAACTAAATGAGTTTCATAACGACATTACTAAAGACGCAAAATAGATAAATAGTATACGAGTATTATGATAAATTAAAAGCACTCCGCTACGCGTCGTGCTCGTCGCGCGTGCTTTAAAGGCCCTTATAAACGTGTATCATACGCTATTTTTTATTATACCTGCACTACAATCTGAAAATTATAACAAAAAAAGTAAATTGAAATACCTTTTCCGAAGTAATCTGTGTCATTAATCGTGTATAAATGTCTATTTATCATTGTTCAAAATGTGGGTGAATTTGTTGTTACCTAAGCAACCCTTAAAGCTTTAGTGTTTTAAAGGCCCTTTTTCGCACGCATTTTAGTGTCAAAAACAGGGATTATGATTCAGGTATAATAAAAAATAAGTTTTTAGGGACCCCTTAATGAAAACGGTAATTTTACGCACTCGCAAGCGGACGAAAAGTAACTCCGTTTCGGACGCTCTTTTTCGGCCGGTGACCGTGGCGCCATCTGTTGGTCTGTTTAGTAAGTTAACAACGAGACCGACAAATCATGGAGGTACTATTAACTAATACTAGGTCCATGGACAAAACCGATAATTGTCCTGTAGCCATAAATTATGTGAATAAGTAATTGTATTGCAAATACATAGTTAATTTGTAGTTTTGTTGGCAAGCTGATGTATCTATTTGAAAAAGGTAGATACAAAATAAATTTGCAGTTTTTCCAATGACGTCTTTTGCTTTGTAGTTCGTGCGGTCAAAAATTACCTTTTGTCCTGGTCAGAAAACTCAGACTCGGACGAAAAACATACACTTATTGGACTTGAAACACAAATAACTAGGTATTTTATTTTTGATCCTTGTTTAATATTTTTCAGTTTACTGACCTAGTTGACATCATCAGAGTTTACGAATCAGCTCAAACTATTATTTTCTAAATGTCGACGTAAGCATTTAAAATAAAGCGGGTTTCTAACAAAATGATAATATCACAAGCTTGTCTTATCTTTATCCTTATATCAAACGTTGTAAAATACATTACACTCTTCCAATTTTTTTTCACTTTCTGTGTTTGTCAGACATTAGCACTACAATTTCTGTTTTCGTCACTTATAATTTTGTAATCGTCTAATGGCAAATTTGTTGATAGATTTGGACTTAATTTTCATTTTATTGCAAATTTTTCCAACAAGATTTTTTGAGGATAGTGGTTATTCCTCATGGGTCCGTTTTGGAACCCATATTGTTTATATCTACACTGCTTCTCTTGCCCGAAAAAAGTGACACCCCAAAATACCATGCCAACAACGAGGGCTCAAAGAGTTAAAAACTTCTTGTCGGCCTTACTTTTTTATCAACAAAATTTTTGACGGTTGAAAATGTTTTCAGCCACACCAAAGTCAATTCACAGTTTGACTGAAATTTGAAAATTTTCCGGTTCCCGGGGGAAACGCATCCCGTCCTGTTTTTTACAACTGGTGTTTTATAACTTTTATTACTGTTTTGTACACCTTTTCTAATTTTATAAGCCCTTCGGCCTTTATACAAATAGTTTAAATAATAATAACAGTGATATCCGAATGGCTTTAATGATTGACAACAATAACATAAAAAATTTAAATCAGTTTCTGAAACTTTGGTAAAAAGCAAATCCACCTTTCAAGGTGGTCCAACAAAAAACTTCTCTTGTCTAGTTCTTGTCGCTCTTTGATAGGAACAAGTTCCTTCTTTTTCAATTTAAACTCTCACAAGGTGCACGTTTTAACAACTGAATCCACTTCTGTCTTGGAGGTAATGAAATCAAATAAAATATTAATAAACACTGAACCCTTTCATTTCCAGCATGTACAACATTCTAATACTAGCAGGAGCGTTAGCTTCTGCTACTGCTTTCCTGGACGACATATCCACCTTCTCCACTTCAAACTGCACCGATAATGAATTCTTCTGTGGTAATTTAGAGTGTGTCCCTTTGTCCAAGCAATGCGACGGTATCAGCGACTGTAACGACGCTTCCGATGAACTAGATTGCGGTACTTATCTCAATTTGTGATAATTACGAACTAATTTTTTCTTTAGAAATGTTCCACTGCCAAGAACCTGATTTCTTCCGATGCAAAAATCAACGCTGCATCAACTCAGCCTTCGTGTGCGACTCAGAAAACGACTGCGGAGACTTCTCCGACGAGAACAACTGCGAAGAATTCAAGAAGAGCCTCCAGAGAAACTCTACCTGTCGGGAAGACCAATGGCGATGTGCCGACAAGCTGTGTATTCCTCAAGAATGGGTCTGCAACGGAGAATCTGATTGTCCAGACAGTTCCGACGAGGTTCAAGGGTGCAGTACCACCATCAAATGCGACGGTTTCAAATGCAAGAATGGCCATTGCATCGTCAACGAGTGGAGGTGTGACGGTCAGGACGATTGCATGGATAACAGCGACGAAGAAGGATGCGGTACTACTTCCAATTTTGCAATACTTTGTTTAATGTAGAGTCACAGGTGCTCAAATCGACCCCAAAGAGTGCACGATGGAACTGGGGCACTTTCTCTGTTCGGACTCCAAAAGTTGCCTCAAACTGAGCGAGGTCTGCGACGGTACCGCTCAATGTCCCGACAAGTCAGACGAAGGGGCTCGGTGCAAAGAAACTTGTGAGAGTTGCGCTCACGACTGCGTCCAACTACCAACAGGACCCAAGTGTGTCTGTCCCAAAGGGTACCGCACCATAGACCAAAAGCACTGCGAAGATATCAACGAATGTGAAGTTTACGGTAAGAAGAGATGTCAGTTTTTGATAAATTTGACAAATCGGTTGCAGGGATTTGCGATCAGCGCTGCAGAAATGTACCAGGTTCTTATCAGTGTTACTGCGACGAGAATTACAGCCTTCAGAATGATAAGAAGAGTTGCAAGGCTCACTTCGGCGAAGCTACGTTATTCTTCAGTACGCAGAACGAGATCCGAGCTTTGCTGTTACGTTCGGAAATCTACTTTTCTGTCGCAAGTAACTTAAAACTGGTAGTTGGGGTGGACTTCGACGGAGAGCACGTCTACTGGACCATCATGTTTTCCGAGCACGAGTGTATCGTGAGGTCGTTGAAAGATGGGAGGGAGAAGGAGGTAAAGATGCCAAGTGGTAGAATTCCAGGTCTGATGTAGTTTTAGGTGTTGGTAACGTCGGGTCTGCTCAGTCCTGAAGACCTCCGTATCGACCACATCACCAAGAACATCTACTTCACAGACACCGGTAACCAACACATCGGAGTTTGCTCCAATGACGGTTCCCACTGCGCCGTCCTCGTCGACAAAGATGTCCACAAACCTAGAGGCATCGTTCTTCATCCTATTGAAGGGTAAGTTGCGTTTGGTTCTTCCCGAGATAAACTAAAATTCACCAGGGAGATGTACTGGACCGATTGGGGCCACCATCCCGAGATCGCTCGCGCCCTCATGGACGGCTCCAACGAGACTTCTTTCGTCACTACCGACATCCACTGGCCCAACGGACTCGCCATCGACTACCCCAACGATCGCCTCTACTGGACCGATGCCAAACTCAAGACTCTGGAAAGTATCAGACTCGACGGCACCGACAGGCGCATCATTCTCGAAGGCATAGTCAAGCACCCCTACTCCATCGCCGTCTTCGAGGGTCGTTTGTACTGGTCAGACTGGTCCACAAATTCCATCCAATCTTGCGACAAGTTCACAGGAAAGAACCACCACACTCTCATCACCGAAGATGAACACATCTTTGGACTCAGCATTTACCACCCCAACAACCACAAGAAGAGACAGATCAACGGTTGCGCTCGGTCCATGTGCAGCCATTTATGTTTGTTGAAAGGACCATCAGCGTACGCTTGCGCTTGTCCTCAGGACAAGAAACTAGGACCGGATGGACACACGTGCAAAGATACAGACAAACAGCAGAAACTCATGATTGGAGTAGAAAATATGTTAATAGAGGTGGCGCATAAGATGTTGGGAAAGCACGGAATGGAGGAAATGATGGTGGGGGTGAAGAATATTGGAGCTCTGGCGTACAACAGCGGGAAGAACATTCTCTACATTAGTGATTTGGAAATGAAGAAAATCATTGGGTTCAATCTCCACACAAGGTTCTCCAAGACGATTAATGTTGGAGAAATTGGTCAAGTCACCGCGATGGACTACGGTAAGACATCTTCCCCACTCAGCTGTTGTTATCGCTAACTCTTTTGAAGATTATTTGGGGGACAACTTGTACTGGTGCGACTCCGAGCGCAAGACCGTCGAAGTCTTCAACTTAAACACCCACTCCAGGACAATTCTTCTCCACGACATGCACGAAGAAACCCCTGAGTCTATCGCTCTTGTCCCGGAAGAAGGGTAAGCACTCTTGTGCCTCTACGCCCAAAACTTATCTTCTTTCAGAGTGATGTTCGTGGCGTTTCGAACATTCCATCGCCACCACGCACACGTGGACCGCTTTCTCATGGACGGCACGACCAGGACGCACTCCATAGAGAGCGACTTATCAGGTCCAGTGGTTCTTCTCTACGACTATGAGCTCCACCGCGTCTTCATAGCTGACGAAGAAAAAGGAAAAATAGAAAGCACAAGTGTCGACGGGGACGACAGACACGGTTTCCGATCCCTCGGCGGGAGTCCCATCGCCATGGCTTCACTCAAATCGGATGTGTTCTTTATCATGAAGAACACGAAGAAGTTATACTGGAGCAATAAATACAACAATGATTATCGCGATTTCAACAAGAACATTGCTCTGGGTGAGGATTTTGTTTTTGTGGAGTTTGTAAAGTCTTGATTTGGTGTTGTAGACTATTCACAAAACACGGACAAGATGCATCTGGTTTCGATAACCTCAAGAAGGATAGGGTTGAGTCCTTGTCAAAATCGAAACGGGGGTTGCTCCCACCTTTGCCTTCACTCTCTGAAAAGGGTAGTGTGTGCTTGTCCTATTGGTATGAAGTTGGACAAAGACAGCAAGACCTGCATCAAGCGTGTAGATTGTGATGAGTTTTTCTGTAGTGACAGTAACGTTTGTGTTCCAAAGAAATTCCGCTGTGACGGTGTCAAGAATTGTCCGAAAGGTGAAGACGAAGATGACTGCAAGAAACCGAACCATTGTTCTCTGGATCACTTCCAGTGTCAAGATGGAGAATGTGTGAGAGAATTGTTGAAATGTGACGGCAACTTCGACTGCAGAGACAAATCAGACGAGCACAACTGCAGTCACGTGGAGAAACCCAAATGTCCAGCAAACCACTTCAGATGCAAGAGTGGACAATGTATCAACGGTCGATTTGTCTGTGACGGTGTCAGCGATTGTCCAGACGCAGAAGATGAAACGAATTGTCTTTCTACAGTTTGCAAAGACACAGAGTTCAGGTGAGTCAGCAAGTAGTGTTGGTATTCTTGAATTAACATAACACAATTGTAGATGTTTGTCAGGAGCTTGCATTCCCAAATACTTCGAATGCGACCACGAATTCGACTGTCCGGACAACTCCGACGAACACTCAGATTGTGGTAAGTCCATCTTCTTCATCTTTAGATTCATTCGTTGCAAATATGACGTCCAACTGCAGCCACCTGCGACCCTCTCACCTTCACCTGCACCAACGGCAAGTGCGTGGACCGGAGCTTCTTATGCGACGGCGAGAACGACTGTGGAGACAATTCCGACGAATCCTCTTGCAAAAAAATCGAAGAAGCCTGCGACCCAGACGAATTCGCTTGCACCTTGCACACCGAGGTGTGCCTCCCGCACGCCGCCCGCTGCAACGGCTCTTCGGAGTGTCCCCACCACGAAGACGAACAAGACTGTTCCAACTGTCAGGTCGATGAGTTCTCTTGTAAGAACGGCAAATGCGTTCCAACGCAGTGGACCTGCGACCGGTCCGACGACTGCGGCGACAGCTCAGACGAAGACGCCTTGATGTGCGGAGAAACGGTACCGTCGGAGCACCAACCTGGGGAACCCTGCAATGATAGATTTCGGTGCAAAAGCGGCAAATGCATCGATTACTCTTTGGTCTGCAACGGCGAGCCCAACTGTTTCGACGGCTCAGACGAAGAAGGCGTTTGCAACACTTCTTGTACTATCGCCAACAATATTTGTTCACAAATTTGTCTGAAAACGCCAACCGGACCGACGTGTAGGTGCCAAGAAGGGTTCCATTTAAAAGGTGACGGCCGCAGCTGTGAAGACATCAACGAATGCGAAGAGTTTCCTCCAGTCTGCAGCCAGCTTTGTCGCAATTTCGACGGAAATTATCTGTGCGACTGCTACGAAGGGTTCGTTTTAAGAACTGACAGAATCTCGTGCAAAGCTGAAGGCAAGGCGATGTCTCTGCTGTTCACGTCTGACAATCAAATCCGAAGACTATCCCAAATAGAGAACTCGCTTAAGTTGGTCTACTCGGAGGATACTCCTAGAATCACAGGTCTCGACGTTTCCGTAAAAACCGGTGCCATCTTCTTCACAGCGGAGAACACCGGAACCATTCTGATGTTGAACAGCTCCAACAAAGTCTACCTTGAAGATGTGGGCCAGCCTGGGAAACTTGTCCTCGACTGGATGACCAACAACATCTACTACGTCAACAACGAACCCAACGCCAAATCTATCAGCATTTGCAACTTCGACGACAAAGCTTGCTCACATTTGATTCCAGTCGACCAACATCGTCAAATCTCTGCGATCGCTGTCGACGCCACCAACAAACTCCTCTTCTACTCGTTGGTGAGCTGGTGGATGTTCAACTCGCCCAATTACGTCATCTATAAGACAAACCTCGACGGAACGGAATCCCAAGAGATAGTCAAGAGCTCTTCCGGCTACGTCACAGGCCTCTCTTGCGACATCTACAAGAAACAACTCTATTTTGTAGACCAGCACCAAGGTCAGCTGACCCAGATCCGGTACGACGGCTCTAAGAAGACCGTCCTTGCATCGAATCTGACGCGACCGACGGGTCTCAGCTTCTTCGAGAACCTCGTCTACTTCCTCACCCCCGGATATATGGGAAAATGTCGTTTGTACGAACCAGCGATCTGCGATTATTTCAGACTTGGTACCACCTCGAGCGATTTGTTTGCAATTTTTCAAGAGTCTAAACAGCCTCAGCTGAGCGATAACCCTTGCGAAAATCACACTTGTTCTCACTTGTGTGTTCCTGCAAAGATGAATTATAAATGCTTGTGTGACGATGGGAGATTGCTGACTACAGATGAGGAATGCGACTCTACAGCGGTACAAAACTCTTCACGGTCGGACAATCAATAATTAAAATTGTTGCAGAGAGAAGCTGGAAGCGGTGATCGGAAAAGACTCTTGGCAATTCATCGTGAAGTAGTTTCTGAGATCAACAGTGGGGCCGTAATCGCTGGAGTAATGATCTCCATTTGTCTGCTCACCTTTGGAGTTGTCATTTATTATTTGGCCAAAAGAAGAAACAGTGGTACTTTTAATGTAATCAGGTTTTGTATAGTACCGTTCTGTGTTTTGGTCGAAAGTAATCGTATCGTTTTCAGCATGAGGTTTCAGAATCCTGGATATGGATTGCATATTGATGATCCAGAAAAATCAATTCTTCAGCCAGGAGAACACGAATACAGCAATCCGATTGAATTTCACAACGACGAAGAAGAAATTCACAAAAGAGAAGCCATGCTGGTAAATGTTTAATGATTGTGTTGTTCAATTTTTAAAGTCGCTTCAAAGCAACAGTCTGTTTTATATTGATTAGTTATATCAATAATTGTCGTTCCCTTTTTTAATTATTATTTATTGTAATTTGAGTAACTAATAAAATTTTATGATCTTTCTCTGATTTTAAAATTGCCGCGCAAATGAAGTTTCCAATTAGCTTCCTTATCGCAAAAAGGAACACCCTCACTTTTATATTTTAAATAAAAGAAAAACAGTCGACTCGGTTGTCCATGTTTTTTAGATTAACCTTGACAATAGTGATTAGAGAATTTTTTTTCTAGAATGAAAGTATCAGATTTGACATGATGCATGTTAATTCCGTTACAATTCAGGAATTGGGGTTGTAAAAAAATACTTTTATTAGGTTTGCCTTTTATTTCTACCACGAAACGTACGAAGGGAGACAGTGTATGTAAACATATCCAGTAAAGATCTATAATTATCCAAAAAGAAAAATTAAAATACCTCTATGAAAATATTGAAAAATTCTATTCGCTTATTTACACAACATAAACCTAAAAATGTGGTCCTTGGACACAAATCAAACTCTATTTGACCCTTTGAGGGTTAAACTCTTCATAATCCTAACTGAGAACGAAATATATACACAATTTTTGGCATCTCACAACTCTTACATCAGTAAAATATAGATTAACGGCTAAGTAAACATACTTAAAAACGACGACACTACGCCAACAGTGAACATGCTCCTACCTAATAAATATACATTGCACATAAACTACAATTAGTACTAAAGAAAAAAAAAATATATAAACGTAACACATTCATCTGAATATTTTACAATATTGGCTAATTAATACGTGGTTAAATATCACAATTTTTTAAAAGCTATCGATTTCAACAGTTATAGTGCTGCTTGTGGCTGAGAATCGTTTGTTTCGATGTTGACGGCGCCACTGATCGTCGTCACGTGGTTTCCTATGTTCAAAGCGGCGACTTTTGCCCTCTGGTAGGCGCTCAGAGTCGTCTGTCCCAGGAACCTGAAAACGCAATTAATTAAAAACGGCACTTGGCATTAGTCCATTAAACAACACAAAATAAATAAATAAAATTACGACAAAAATGACCTCTTTTATCCGATAACACTGCAACAACTTTGGTAAAATCCTGTAAGATCTGACGTAATATTAATGCAGCTTCAGCGATTTACTTCAACAAAAATTGTAAAAAGGCAGAATTATGATTTTTTTGTGGTTGGTAGTATGTAGTTAGTGAGATTTTTCTGAACTAGACTTCAAAATATTGACAGATGGGAGACATTTGTGACAGTACTCACTTGATGCAAATGTAGATGACCAGCAGCGCCACACTGGCACTCAACATCCTGATGTAGCTGTTATCGTAGAGCTGTATGACGATCCAGGCGACCGCCACCACCACACAGAGACACGTGACTACGACGGCGTTACAGCCCCAATGCTTCGACGTGAAACCTCTCTCCCAATCCAACTTGGTCGTGCTGCAAACTTCGTACTCGTAGTTGCATACTTTGCATTTCAAAGCGTCACCGCTCCCTGAGGAACTCTCCATCAGCCACCGCCTCAAGCAGTCGTGGTGCACGCTGGAGACGTCGCCCGTGCAGGCGCACGGCTGGATCAGCGGCTCGGGCTTGTCGGCGTCATAACAGATCCAACACTCGCGCTTGTCGAGGAAGGCCTCGTCGTCGGCCGGCGCAGAAGATGTACTCGCCACGTACTCGGGTGTCTTTTGGTCCAGCTTGGCAAGCAGCTTCTGGGGATTGAGGATCCATAGCTCGGAGGGTTGCATGCAATTCCACAAGACGGCCGGAAACCAGACCGCTACTCCGATCTCTACCACCCTGAAGACGACGTCGTGCCAATTGCGCGATACTATCGGCACTTTGGTCTTCCAAAACTCGGACAGCGTCTCGGAGAAGAGGAAGCCGACGATGATGATGAGCATGAGGGCCTGGCTGAGGAGACCGATGCGCGACTGGTGCAGCTGGGAGATGTTGATTTGGGGGCGGAGATCTTCCGCTTGGAGGGGTTCGGACTCGGCGCTACTGCCGGCGAGCTGGAGAGGTTTGCCGACGAAACCGCCGCGGACCTGCAATGTTGACAAGCGCGTGTGTGTATTTTGAAGGGATAAAAATACTGAATTTTCGATGGATCGATTTGGAGATAATTATGAGGCGGAGATAATTATGATGCTTAAGCGAATCGATAAGGTCAATCAAAGGTCGAGAGTGACACTCGTTTTGGACTAATGGACGATTGAGGAGAGACTGAATGGATATTTGGAAAACCGAAAAGCATTCGAAAATATGCAAACAAATTTTGGAAACAATGATTTGGACCAAATCATACTTTTTCCTCATATTTTTATATTTAAAACAAACTTGAAAAATAATCACGTTGCGACCTTATCTCGATCTTATTAAATTTACACCTTGTTCAAAACGGAGTAGGTAAAATCCAAATATTTATATAATGTGAATTAATAATTGCACCAATATTTTGCGTGAACATACACAATGACATTTTATGGTTAAGATGCTTAATTTTCCACAAAATGATTGTAAAAAATTAACAATCGGTATCGTGATTCGATAAAAAAATCCAATTTGGAAAAAAAGTAAGAAAACATTAATTCATCATCAAGAGAAATAAAAAACTACAAAAGGCAAATTTGGAGTGTTTGGTCGAAAAAAAATAGTTATTTATGCAACATGTGTATAAAGCACATAAAGTGAGATGTTTACACGCACGAGCGCACCGTTAAATAGTATACAGGGTGTTTGGTGTTTAAGGTAACAAACTTTTCTGAGATGCACAGCTAGGTTAAATGAACAACTTTGTGACATTTTTTTCAATTTGCTTTTTTTATTATGCTGAACTAAACTGACTAAACTCTGTTTCCACTGTTTGAGAGCCACTGTTCGTATCTGTAATTATTAATACCAAGCTAATAAAGATTTGTAAAGGAAAATGCCTTAGCTGCCGCCTTTATAATTTAGAAATCCGGTGGATCTCGCACAGTAGTTCTTCAAATTGAAAAAATGATTACTAGAAAATTATAACACATACTAAAAAATGTTACTACATAGAATAAAAGTTTTATTTTGTCTATTTCTTTACACAGGAGAAGTTTGTTACCTTATACCCCAAACACCCTGTATTATGCACCGAAGGAGTGAAGTGGATGATTTTTACCCGAGGTGCAGTTTGTAGCCCGAGGGTTTTACAAAGCACTGAGGGTAAAAATCATTCACTCCCGAGGTCCATTTTAATCGAACTGTCAAGCTAAATTTAAGTGTCATGTTGACAGTTAAAAATAATTATTAACCTTTCGGCTTTTTTCAATTAAAATGCAAATAATATACTTATAGTCTCTGCACCTCGGTAGTGCATGATTGTTACCGTCGGTGCTTTGTATTTGTACTTTGTAGGACTCTCGGGCTTCGCCTTTGGGCTACAAACTGCACGTCGAATTTGTAATCGAGTCATCCATGGATTTGAATCCGTATGTCTTTTGCGATTGACTGATTGACATGTCGAGATCTAACCTGTGTTTATTGGAACGTGGAGTTCAAGTAACGACATACGATTTCGGATTCATGGATAACTCGATTACAAATTAATTTGATCGCTCTTTACAACTGGACAAATAATGTACTATGGCGGACAATAAATTTAGGCCGGCCTGTCATTGGCTTGACATCAAAATGTGAAGGTGGCATTATGTTCAACTAACCCCATTTTCGATTTTTGTCATTCTTGTCATCGTGACAGCGATAATCAAAATTAAAATTGGGAAAAGAAGCGTCCACCAGAGATAAGTGCTACTACAAATCAGTTATGCTAGTGCGTCATGATCTGTAAGTTACGAAAAGGGCGAAGGAAACGCCAAACAGCTTGAAAACCTTCAGTTTGACAAACTGACACATCAGTCAAAATGACAATAAATGGTCGCTTGCATTGACTTTTTTGAAATGTCAGAAATTTGCCGGCCTAAATTTATTGTCCGCCATAGTACTAAGTATAACTGTATTGTATAGTACTGGCTCCAATACGTTTCGCTGAAAGTAACATTTCGGAGTTTTCTTTTATCCTTGTACCTCTGTATAATGTCGTGTTTAATGCCAAGCAAACATGCGAAAATCACGGGGTTTTATTACCATTTAGTTTAAGTAAACGAAGTATAGATCAAAATTTATATGTACACTTCTATTAAAAAAAAAAAGCGTACACGTATTGAGAGCTAATGTAAATGGGGATAAAATTAATTAATCGTTTCCAAGAACACGTATTACGGTATTACTGACATTTTGTATGCATGTCAAATGTATGAAAATTGCTTTTTATAAATGTTTAAATTGTTGTTAGATTGTTGAGAGTTGCCTTTTTCTATAAATTTACGAATAAAAGTTTGAGTTGTGTTTGTAGTAATTCAGTAATTGGTAATACTTGCCTAATAAATAAGGCAAAACATTTACACACATTAAAATCTGAAAAATACATCGATAAAATCCGGCTATCAGCATGGGTTTTGTTACAAGTTTCTAAGTAACAACAATTAAAGGATAGGTTTACAATATGGCAATCTAGCCAAAATTGTGCTCACTACTTGTACGCTTTTTTTTTTTAATAGAAGTGTACATATTTAACAAATTGTGAATATAACTTGCTGTGTTGGTGGATCTTTGATGTGATCACGATACATAGTTTTTACTTTACTTTCATGAGCAGCAGCACGTACACAACAATAGTTATTTGGATCACAAGTCCAGAAAATGATATTTTGCGAGTGTGAGTGATATTGCGTAGCCGAGGCGAAGCAACACGAGCACTCGCAAAACATTTTATGGACGTGTAATCCACAAAATTTTTCATGCCGACAAATTTAAATCATTTTTAAAAAATAAAAAAATAGTTTCACAAGTGGAATCGAACCCGCGACCCTCGCGTCCCTGAGCCGAAACGGAGTCCGTTCCGTTCAATGCTGCCTGCCCATTCTCTAGCGAATTTTTAGTCAAGGTCACTTTTGTAAGTACTAGGCCGGGAATTTAACGTTCCCGGCGGATTTTGAATCATGCAAAACCGTCGATAACGGCCGGCGGCATGAAAAGTATTTTGCAAGATTTCTTAAAATATATATTTTTTAAATCGTCAACTTAAAAAAGCATATAACAAACATATTATAGAACTTTGCATGTTGTAGTTCTTGGTTCATTAATAATATATTAATAGATTTTATTCATTTGGGTCATCAATAGCAAAGTTATAGCGTGGGCCGTTTTTTTAAGACAGGCTGTATATTTTGTTATTATTATGCAATGTCACTTCACTATGATTTAAATCATGAACCACTTCAACTGAATTCAGATCAAATCAGCATAGTTTTCGAAAATAATTTGTAATCGTCAAGTAATTATTTCGATTCAATGTTTGATTAGACAATGACAATCATTTTTCTTGTATAGTAACTGTACAAAATTAAATACATTTTTAGGAAGTTATAAAAAACGTAAAAATGTACAACCGACAGTTTAGTTTTATTCGAGTTCGATTCTTCAAGAAAATAATTACATGAACAAAAAATTTGCTGTACCTACAATAATCATTTACGACCGCATCAGATTTAAGAGTAGACTATTGCGTTGTTTCTTATCACGAAGTGTGAAATAAAAAACAAAGTAGGTAAATTTTACGCATTATTCACTATAATCCTTCTTTGTTATGTATGACACAGTAAACAATTAATAATTTTAAAGGCGAAATTCTTACTACCTATTACCACACAACAAACAAAATTAATACAGGAGTGATACAGGCTGTAACATTACAAAATTATTTCTTTCAACAGATATTTTTTTATTGTGAATATCTTGTCAATTTAATTGTAGACAAACACAAAATAATCATGAAACAATAGAGTTGAACAACCGTTCCGTCACCTTTTGAGGTTACAGTGACTAATTCAATAAAAAATGCGATAACTCTAAAACATTTGTTTACTTCTTTGACGACTTAACTCGCTATTATTTTTAATTTTCATTTTGTTTTTTAACCGCGCGTTTTGCGATTGGTCAAACTTACAACACGTGACCATTGAGTCATCGTCACTTGTCAAAAATTCGTCACGTTATTGGCCATCGTGTGCGCCGTGGCCATTTCAACAAAAAAACAAAGAATGCAGAGAAATTCACTCACCTTGAAAAATACTTCGACGCCGTAGATCAGGAAAAAGATGACGTTTATGAAGAGCAGAACGGCGTAACATCCATTGAATAGGTGACTGTAAAAGCCCGGATCGTTGGGGGGCGGTTCGGCCAACGTAGTCGTGATCACTTCGGCGAGCAACAAACTGTAACTTATTATGTTGAAAGTGACAAAACCGAGTAGAGACTTGGAGAGAAACTGCGACTTGTCCCAGCGGATCCCTTGCAAGTGAAACACCTGAATACAAAAAGATTTTCATAACAATCACCTTGAAAAGTGGCCATAATAGGCTGATAAGCAATTAACGACGTTTATAGAAAATGCAATAAAATCGTGATGGTGACCACAAACGTTGTCACAATGCTAAACAAATAATAAATTACTTTACCTCCGCCCAGAAACAGACAATTAGTGATGAGCTGGACATCAACAGGGGATAGTACGATGAGAGCAAGCTCGATGACCAGCCATATTCGAAAGAATCCTAGATCAAACAGTTTGTTAGTGACTTAGTTTATGTAAAAAGTGACGAACAAACCGGTGATATAAAGTAGGCCCCCCTGATCAGACTGGCGATGCACATCACAAAATAGATTGCTTTCTGTGTTGTAATCCTGCAGGCTTTGAGAAATGTGGGGGCTTTGAGCCTCTGATATTCTGAGATCACGCACATTATCAACTGAATTGCACACACTAGTCCCACCAGAAAGAAAACACCACCGATACCAGCATGGTAAGGAACATTGGGGCCGTCACACAACTCCCCCGTGTATCTTATGTCGCACATGCAAGTGCCATTGTTGCACTCCCCGCGCCCCGAACAGTCCCTGGTACAGGAAGAGCCCAAACCTGCCATTTGGAGCAAATGTCGAAACATATTAGAGATTGCTGCACCTACAACAACAAAGACTTTCCCACAAGAAGCAGATGGGACACCGAATTTTACCCTTAGACACTCGATCCCTTTCGTTAATAATGTTTCGATACGTGTTTACTGGCGATTATCAATGCTTCAAACGCTCGACACAAACAACACAATGCAACATAATAACACCATAAATATGTCAAAATTTGACATATATCGCCATTTTCTTTTTTTGCTACAGAACTTTAGCAGCGTGAAGTTAGCCACAAATATTGCGTCATCGTCGTTTTTTCGAAAATTTAAATACAGATGCTAAATTGATTCTGACAGGACTAGTAAAACTTGTCCGAGTTCAGGTGTTACTGTAAAACGTCTTTGGTGTTTTGTTAATTTTTCTGGGGCATGTTTTCGTTTGGCGGTTCGGTGAAAGTGTATTGGCAACGTTGCGAAGTTAGTAGTTAGTGTCAAAACCATAATGGCGGATGTGCTGTGAGAGTTGTGCTATGCGTTTTACGCGTCCTCGCCATAAAGATCATGCAAATAAATTAAAAATCTTGTGTTTCTGATCGCAGAGACGAGTTCCAAATGTGGTGAATCAAGTCCGGTGGCAATTACGACTTATGTCTTTGCCGTTTTGCCAGTTCGCGAACAAACTGCCTGTTGTACTTGATCGACTCAATCGTTAGTGCACTTGATGCTCAGGTAAATACTCCCATCAGCCCCCTTAAATAAGCTCGACGCGGCCCCAGTTCGTCAAGACAAATACGCAAACCTTGTTGCAGTAGCGAAAATGTCTGAAATCGTGTACCCCGCGGGCTGTCGCCCTATCAGCGACGATCTGGGCCCCGACGAGCTGATCCGTCGCTTGAAAACCCTAGCCCACACCCTGCAAGCCATGGGCCAAGATGAGGGGGCCTACCAGCAGTACATCCCCTTGGCCCTGCATCTGGCTGAGGAGCAGTTCCTCTCGCATCCCTCTCGTGACGTGCAGTTGTTGATCGCGTGCTGCATCGCCGATGTGTTGAGAGTATATGCCCCCGACGCCCCCTACAAGGACGCCGACCAAGTCAAGACCATATTCCTGTTTCTCATAACGCAACTGTCTGGCTTGAAGGACCCGAAAGATGCAGCGTTCAAACGATATTTCTATTTGTTGGAGAACCTGGCCTACGTCAAGTCTTTCAATATGTGTTTTGAGTTGGAAGACTGTCAGGAGATTTTCTGTGCTTTGTTTCACCTAATGTTCAAAATTGTCAACGACGAACACTCAGGAAGAGTGAAAAGTTTTATGCTCGACGTTCTATGTCCTTTGATTACTGAAAGCGACATGGTTAGCAACGACTTACTAGACATAATCTTGATGAATATAGTCGAACCTAACAAAACGCAACGCAAGAACGCCTACCTATTGGCGAAAGAATTAATAGTGAAGACTTCAGATACTTTGGAGCCCTACATCCAAGCCTTCTTCAACCACGTGCTAATCTTGGGCAAGGAAGACAAAAACTTACAGATTTGCGGCAAAGTTTACGATTTAATTTACGAATTGAACCACATCTGCCCGCAAATCCTCGTCGCCGTGCTCCCCCAGCTCGAGTGCAAGCTGAAGAGCCCCCTTGAAAACGAGCGGTTGGGGGCAGTGGCTCTCTTAGCTCGGATGTTCAGCGAAAAAGATTCAGAGTTGGCGCGAAGGCACGGTTCGTTGTGGAGGGCTTTCCTCGGTCGGTTCAACGACATCTCCCTACAGATCCGCACCAAGTGCGTCCAATATTCGATGCACTTCCTCCTGAACCATCCCGACTTGAGAAAAGATATCACCGACACCCTCAAGATGCGCCAGCACGACTCCGAAGAGAACGTCCGTTACGAAGTTGTCATGGCCATCGTCACGACGGCTCGGAGAGACTTCCAAGTCGTCTCCGACTCGGAAGATCTTCTAGAGTTCGTGAAGGAGCGCACTCTGGACAAGAAGTTCAAGATTCGCAAGGAGGCGATGTCGGGGTTGGCTCTCATCTACAGGAAGCACCTGAGCGATCCGGACGTGCCGAACGCTACGAAAAAGGCGGTCACGTGGATCAAAGACAAGATCTTGCACGGTTACTACATGGCGGGAATGGAGGACCGGCTCTTGGTCGAGAGATTATTAAATACTTGTCTAGTACCGTATCAGTTGCCTCCGGCCGAGAGAATGAAGAAGTTATATCACTTGCTGGGAACGGTCGACGAGCACGCCACGAAGGCATTCATGGAACTACAGAAGAATCAGCTTTGCGTGAGGAAATTGGTACTGGAGTGGCTGGAACTACACAGGAGGCCGGCCAATGCTGACGTCCAGAAGGAGATGGCCATGAAGGTTCAATCGTTGTCCAGGTGATTGTTTGGTTTATTTATTTTTGCAGTTTTCTACAGTTTATTACATCATCATCATATCTTCTCTAACTATTGTTGTTGTTTCTCGGCGCAGTTCGAGTGCTTAAAAATACCATTTAAGAACACGATCAAATTAATTATAGATCAGTTATTTGGCAATGACTCTGATGAGGATGCCGTGCGCATGATCTCCCCTCATTGAAACTTTTGCAACCATCAACAGGTGCTTACCCGAGCCGGTGAAAGCTCACGAGTTCTTGACCAAGTTCAGTTCGCACCTGAAACGCGACCAGGCCCTCCTCGAGACGATGGAGAACGTGGCGCGGCCCTCCGTCAGCTGTCAGGAATGCTCGGAGGCGACGGCCGCCGTTCTCAAAAAATTGGGACAGCCGGTGATGACCAACCTCTACTACAACACCGTCAAGATGCTCTTGGAACGCATTAGCTCGGTCATGATCGATCACGAGGCCATCAAGCTACTCGTCGGCTACGTGGAGGACTGCCTTAAGGGCGGTAATACGATAGACGAGGTTGGCCTGCATCCTGCGACGGCAGGCGACAGGGGCCTCAAGCTCTTGGTCATGTTGAGCGTGGTCTTCCCCTGTCACTTTCAGTACGCCGACGTTCTCGAGCAGCTGATGGAGTTGCTAAAGCTCGAAGATGAGAACGTGGCACCTCTGGTGCTTTCCGTCTTCACCTTCTTGGGAAAATACAGGTGTCTATGTGAGTTTTGGTCTAGCGTGTTCGTTCGAAATTCTGACGGGGTTGTTGCAGACGAACAATTTCCCGAGTTGATGGATACGCTGGCACCGATATGTAAGAATCTGGCACAGACGGGGACCCCGAAACAGGCCAAGGGGGCCATACATTGCATCTACAAGAACATGCCGGTTCTTCACGAACATCTCTTCCCCGACATTTTGAGCAGCGTCAAGGACAATCTGTGTCCGGAGTCGCCACACTACAGGACGGCGATCGTCACGCTGGGACACATTGCGTTCAACGTTCCCGAAAGATACAAAGTTCAAATCAAGAATATAGTCTCCAGGAAGGTGAGTTGGGTGTGGGAGTGTTTAGTCTGCGGTACGCATCGATAATAAAACTTCAAAATATCGAAGGGTTGTACGATATGTTTTTTTTTTCATTTTGTTAATTATTAATGAGCAAGTGTTGTCTTTTATTTTGGTTATAAAATTCTGGAGTTTGCGTTTGGTTGGTGTTCAGTTCGCGCCGTCTGTAAGTGTTGTTTCCTGCAGATCGTGAAGGAGCTACTGGTAAAAGAGGTGGGCGAGCGCGACATTGACATGTCCGACTCGGAGCCGTGGTGCGCCGAGGAGGATCTTCCTGAAGAGACCCGATGCAAGATCGAGGGCCTGAAGGCGATGGCGCGTTGGTTGCTCGGCCTGAAGCAAGACACAGCTTCTGCGCAGAAGACGTTCAGGATGTTAAACGCATTCATCCTACACAAGGGCGACCTCCTCCAGTCGGGTAAACTGTTGAAGTCGGAGATGTCGTGGTTGCGTCTGGCGGCCGGCTGCGCCATGTTGAAAGTGTGCGAACAAAAAGGAGTGGGTGACCAGTACACTGCGGAGCAGTTCTACAATCTGTCGCAGCTGATGGTCGACGAAGTGAAACAAGTGAGGGAAATCTTCGCTGCGAAGTTGCACAAAGGATTGAGCAAAGGTGAGCGGCGTAGATTAGGTTGTAAACGATTGACGATTGTGTGTGTGTATCTAGGTCTGCCCAACAAATGCCTACCGTTGGACTTTATGGGTTACTATTCTCTGGCGGGTCGAGAGACGGAATCTCGGTTGAGGACGACGATCAAGAATTACATGACTGCCGACATAAACAGACGGAGAGATTACGTGAAGACTCTGACGATGGGGACGGGACAAGCTGACAAGGCGATGAGTCAGCTTCCCTACATTCTACCTGATTACATGTTGGTTTTCGCCGTACCGATCCTGGCTCACGATCCGGCGCTGAGTCGATGGGACGACGTCCAGGACCTGATCCGGGCGAAACAATGTCTCTGGTTCATACTGGAACCGTTGGTCACCAAGAGCGACTACTTCAGCTACGGCTTCTACAAGAGTCTCATCGAGAGGATGAAGAATCATAAGGACGCTGTCAGACCCGACGACGATAGCATCAACTACGTGAGTATGATAGGCACATTTACATTAAATTTGTCTGCGATCTTATGGTAGAAGAAATTCGAAGATTTTTATCATGGTTGAATATTTTTGTTGAATAAGATTTCGGTGTGGCTTTAAGACGTTTTATGACAGTCTCCTACCAACTGTCAGAAAACGCCGAAGATCGAAGCTGTTTGAGTGGAAACACTTTCAAGGAGAACACACAAATAGAGTTGCGCAGTAGACGGAATACGTTAGTCGAGTCCATTTTTCAAAGTTAGAGGGGTAGGAAGGTATGAACGGTTGACATCTCCTTTTATTCAGATATTGTGATGATGCAAAGGCACAAAGTGTCTGTAGTTCATTTTTTAATGGTGAAGAAACACGCAGGCAGCCCAATATACACTTTCAATACATAGTTCCTATTTCAATTTTGTAATTTAACAATGACTGAGTGTTGGCAATGAAACAATTGAAAAGTACTAGTTTTTTTTTTTATTCGTAATAGGCACTGCCCGGATTTTTTAACTTAAAACGACATTAAAAACATTTTTGGTTATGTTGGTTATGTTTATCCATATACAGGGTGTTTCTGAAATAAATGCATTAATTTTAACTGGTAATAGAACTCATCAAAAGGAACAACTTTTCTCTCTGCCATTTTGGCGAAAAACGTTGCGTAATGGCTTAAAAAAATAGGAAAGATTTTCCTAAAACCCTTCATATCTCCAAAACCAAGCTACCTAAAAACGTGAAACAACCAGATTCTTACGAGGTGGATTTTTTGCTATACGGGTAGATTTATTTCGATTTCTGCGTTAAAACACGTTTTCTGGATGAAAATGGATGTTTTTTTCATATTAGCGCTGATCTCAATTAACCATTGCAGTATTTAGTGGCGTATGGCTATTTTAGTGAAAAATCTCCAATTTTTTTTTAGAATTAAACATCGTTTTTCGGCAAAATGGTAGATAGAAAAGTTGTTCCTTTCACGAGTTCTATTACCAGTTAAAATTAATGTACCTATTTCAGAAACACCCTGTATATAAAACTGAATGTCTGTATACAGGGTGTTTGAAAATTGCTAGTACAAAAAAAAACTGTGGCATCTGGAAGCCCTAAGAAATCCAAGAAACCAATTTTTAATTTTTTAAAACAAAAGGGATAAAGTAACCCTATTCCTGCATATTCTACGCCTCAGGCGGGGTAATATTTTTTAAACCTTGGTAACCAAGCGTGATGATCGTAGTGATAATGAAGGACTATACAACAATATGAAAAATTTATATTTTTTTGCAAGATCTTGGCAACCACAGATTGACAGTTTAAGAACATCAAATTTTTTATTTCGTTATTGCTTAACAACGTGAAGTGTCTTTTTAAAATACCTTAACTCAGTGGTGCACTAACAATTTTAACCCAATTTTTAGTAATTTTTATCTCGAAAACTAGAGGATTTTTATTAGAATTTTCTTTTGCCGATGACTTCAACTCACCATCACCAATTACCAGGTTTTTTTTCTACTAGCAATTTTCAAACAGCCTGTATTTTGTATGCAAATCTACAGTTTTACTCCGATCTTGATGAAATTTTGTACACTTGATCTTCAAAACAAGAAGAAAATTACTGTCTACTTTAATTTTACAAAAACCAACCCCTACTACCATTTTCAACCCTGTTAAGAAAAAAGACAGTTTTTTCGAGTTGGAAATACCCTCACCTTCGCCGCTTCACCCCTATTTCATCCTCTGAGTCTATCGTCACCTTCGCCGCTTGACACCCACAAAAAGCAACCCCTATTATCATTTTTAAGCCTGTTAAGCACAAAAAAGTTTTTTCGAGTTGGAAATCGCGTTTGCATGATATGTTCAGGTGTCATAGTTACATTTGGTTGTTTATAAAAGTATCAATTTCGCAAAATGTGTTACAAACAATTATAATGACCCCGTACAAATATCGAACTCACAACTGAATCTAAGATTTAATAATTTGACTGTTGACATCTGATTCGACGGCTTCAACGACTCGACATAGTTCGACACAATAAAACTATAGAGCTGCACAATTCCACAGGACTCTGATATACGTTCTTTTATTTGCGTTTTCGGCTACTGTTGGGGGCGCCACTGAAATTGCAGTAAAATCAGTGCCACATAAAATAATAATAATTTTTGATAATTACATTTAATGATATCCCTAATCTCGGAATTTATGCTTAGTTTCTTAATTATGTTTTAACTAATATCTTCTGAATTTACCTGTTTGTCTTATCTCACGCGAGCTCGATCGGATTAAGTTCCGGTGATTTCAAAACAACTACGTTTGTTTGTATACACAAAGAATTATTGTATTTTTTTCTTAGAAAATCTGGGCCCTCTGCGATCTCGCGTCGGGATTATTGTTAACAAAAACGACGAACTATGACCTGAAAGACTTCCCTTCGGAAACCCGAATACCAACGATGTATTTCGCACCGCAGCCCGATTTCGTGAACACACGCGTTTTCCTTCCGCCGGAGCTGCAGTACCAGCCCAACAAGAAGACCAACATCACGTTATCGATGTTGAACGCGGAGAAGCAGGCCAAGAAAAACAAGGTAAAGAGCAAAGTGGAGGGATGCGGACCGCTGGGAACGGACGTACAGGTGAGTTTGTCGTATTGTACTGCGGCGAGATTTATCGAACACGTTCTTGTACATAGCTTACGTTTACCGGCGGGATAGACGCACAGGTATGTTTTGGGTGGCAGTGCGGTGTTAGATCTTTGTTGTCCGTTAGAGATAGACCAGTTGGTGGGTTTTTCGTTGTTTTGATCGATTGAATCGTTTTCAGCCGTCCGAAGCCTCCGAAACCAAGATACAACTGCCAGGTCTGGAGGAGGAGCTCGACGAACCGCCAGTCAAGAAGCTCCGGGAGAGGATAAAACTGGACGTGGACAAGTGAGTGCGGTGTAAATAGTGCGAGAGTGCAGCGAGATCTCCCAAAGCGACGACGCTTTGTTTTTACGGTTTAGTCTTACATTGTGTTAGTGACTAGTTTTTACCACCTTCCCACCAACGGTAACACGATTTACTCTTCATTAGGTGTTAGTTTTTAGGTTAATTATTTTCTGTAATATGTTTACGATTTTAAGTTTAATGTATTATTTAAATACAAGCTTTTTAAATTATGTTTTACATGAAAGGTATTTAAAATCCACACATTTTTAGATTTAGACAAGATAAAAGATGAAGTTATTTTTCTATGCTGGGTGTGAGACCATTCTAGGTATGGCTGATAGGCTCGACGGCGGCCGCGTATCGCTATTATGTAAGATGTTTTGCTGTTTTCGTTGTTTCAATCATTGCTTGTTTCATTCAATTGGCGCGTTCAAATGTAGCGTACTTGTACCAAGGTGTAAAAACTTATCCACTGAATTTAAATTATATTTACAAGTTTGTAATTTGCCGGATACATATAAGATTCATAGAAAATGGTTGTTTATTTTTTTGGTATACATTTTCTACTAAGTATGTTGTAACTAAATTGTGTTATTACAATAATTAAATAAACCATTGTCTACATCACTGTCTTATTACGCTAATTTATTTAATATTGGGAAACTTGTCTAACAACTTGTTTATCTGTCTGTGGGACAACTTCTTCTCCCCAGGTGTTAGCACTCCCTTGGCCTCTCGTTCTTTCTGCACTCGGGTCTTCTCCAAATGTCCCAAGTAACATTTTTGAAACGCCGCGATTTCCTTCGAGCACGGCGCTTGGTTGAAGTCGTGGGTTTTGAAACAAGCGAACAGGACAGACATTTCGTAAATGCAACACACGTCGGAGCTCTTGTCCCCTTTTCCCGACACTCTGTCTTTCAGCTTCAACGGTAGGATTTCCTGGAAAGGCACCGGCTCTTTGGGGTTTCCTCTCGCCGCAAATAGGGCAGCCGCCACCCTCATTTTAGTTTAAATTTGTTTTCTTGAGCTAAGATCACATCACATTAGATAAAAGTAGGGTTATGTCATAACCACAGAATCTTCAATAATAGAAGGCTCGAAAACGAGGACAGTGTTACAGACGTATTATTTAAATATAGACTTCTGAACGGAAAAAGTGATAAAGATTCAAATTAAAATTTAAATAGAGTGTTATTTTGAACAGGATTGGATTTGTTAACGGTAGGGTTTACCTAATGAAAATTTCAGATTTCGTGTATACAGGATGTTTTCTAAGTTGAGGTGTTCCTTTTAACATGTGATAGCAGTGGCGTAGATAAGGGGGGGGTCCAGGGGGTCCGGACCCCCCCCAGAGCTCATCCATATACTTTTACAACTGAATAATACTCTTTCAGTATATACACTAACAGTCACAAAAAACGACTCACTTTGAATTTTAAGGAATTCATTGTCTTAGAAAAAATTTTTGGTATATTTGGTATATCATATTCTATTGATAAGTGTTATTTAAGTTATTCTTTGCCAAAGAATATACGACAAACAAAACATTAAACACAGCAAATAAGATTTTAATAAAAAATTATAAAACCAATTTTTTTACCATCAAAGGGTCATTTTTGTATTAGCATAAACATACCTGACATAACCTATTTTTTTTAATGTCGTGTCAAGTTAAAACATCCGGTCAGTGCCAATTACGAAACTGAAAAACACCAATATTTTTCAATTGTTTCATTGCCAACAGACTCAGTCATTGTTGATCACGCTGTATGTAGCAAACTACATTAAAAACCAAATTTTTATAGGTGCAATGGCGGACACGGAATCTTGGACGATTTATCATTCGATTGACATAAAAATGTAAAACTGGCTTTAGGTACAACTAACCTCACTTTCGATTTTTGTAATGATGATGCGAAAAACTTTCTAATGTCAAATAGTTTCAAACGTCAATCATAATGACAATAAAGCGTGGCTTACATTGACACTTTTTGAATTGACATAAATTTGACGTCTAAAATTCCGTGTCCGCAACTGTACCTAATACAAAAGTATGTGGACCCCCCCCAAAGCAAAAAGCTATCTACGCCACTGTGTGATAGTATGCGTTGTTCTAAAGAATTTTAGCCAAAATCACCTTAGTAAAATGTGTACGGCAATGAAGATACAATAAGTTAATTTTTTTGACATTTTTGAAACCGGTCCTGCTCAAATTTGCCCTGATTTGTTAGAAATTGGAATTGACAAAAAAAATCAAATGAGCATGGACGTTCATCAAAACTACTGTCAGAGTTGTCATCTAATTAGTCGAATTGGCTTTATTATTAGGAAAATAATGAGCTCACAGATATGTTGCAAATGCATGGGCAATGTTATTACGTTATCAGAATGCATCTGCAGTGTCCAGAGAGTATTGCAAAGCGATTTCCGGAAAGACACCATTGTGGGCCAGGTTGGTTATTAATCTAGTACAGCGGAGAAATGGACAGGACCGGACTTAAAATTTTAGAAAACAATAAAAATATACAACCAATTATCTCCGTTAATACAAACATTTTACTAAGAAGATTTAGGCTAAAATTCTTAAGAATAATGTGTAGTACCTCGTGTTACAAGGAACGCGTCAATTTCGAGAACAGCCTGTATAGTAGAGGTGTATAATACAGTGAGCGGCAAAAGTATGGAATAAATTCCTTAAAAATTAAACAAAATTGTTTTCAAAAAAATCTTTGGACAGGTCAATTTTAGTTTATAAAAATACATATTTTAGTATAAAATAAAATTAAAAGCAGTCATTTGTTTTCGAGTTATGACGTCATCGATACTTTTTTTAAATGGAAACCCCCTATTTTTTTTCTTCATTCTGATAGCCCTTTTAATTGTCTAAACGCCAGTATAAAAATTTTGTTACCTTACATAAGGAAATTTTTGAGAAAAAAAAAATAAAGTTGGAAAAAATAAATTTTATAACGAACAAAAACAAGTCAAAAACTGTGTTAGTCAGTACTTAAAATTATGGAATTAAATGTTTGAATTGCCATCCCCCAGCTTGTTGACAATGAGCAAGTTTATGAAGAAATTCCCCCTGTTTTAGTTTTATCCCAGCACCCAATCAAAATAAAAATTTCTATACGTTGTGTTTTTGTTAAATGAATCATTTTCGAGAACGTTTTGTAAAACAAATAACACATACGAATGAAATTGACAGTAACATTTGACTGTTTGATTTACCTCCTTGATTTTTTGACTTGTTTTTGTTCGTTATAAAATTAATTTTTTCCAACTTTATTATTTTTTTTCTCAAAAATTTGTCATTTAGACAATTAAAGGGGCTATCAGAATCAAGAAAAAAAAATAGGGGGTTTCCATTTAAAAAAAGTATCGATGACGTCATCACTCGAAAACAAATGACTGCTTGGAATTTTCTTTGGTACTAAAACATGTATTTTTATAAACTAAAATTGACCTGTCCAAAGATTTTTTTGAAAAAAATTTTCTTTAATTTTTAAGGAATTTATTCCATACTTTTGCCGCTCACTGTAGTTTGGGTTGCATTGTTTGAAATGAAATAAACAGCTTTTCAGTTCGCCTAGTTTTACCTGAAATGCGTAAGTAAGTACCTTCCAGAAGGTGTAGTTGTTAAGCAAATCTCATTACTAAGCTTTTAGATATTTATTTTTCACTTTAGTACTATGGCGGACAATAAATTTAGGCCGGCAAATTTCTGACATTTCAAAAAAGTTAATGCAAGCCACCATTTATTGTCATTATGACTGATGTGTCCGTTTGTCAAACTGAAGGTTTTCAAGTTGTTTGGCGTTTCCTTCGCCCTTTTCGTAATTTACAGATCATGACCCACTAACATAACTGATTTATAGTAGCACTTCTCTCTGGTGCACGCTTCTTTTCCCAATTTTAATTTTGATTATTGCTGTCACGATGACAAGAATGACAAAAATCTAAAAT
This sequence comes from Tenebrio molitor, assembly GCF_963966145.1. Lineage (NCBI taxonomy): Eukaryota > Metazoa > Arthropoda > Insecta > Coleoptera > Tenebrionidae > Tenebrio > Tenebrio molitor. The sequence goes on from NC_091047.1 coordinate 16,894,075, forward strand.
GGGGTTAGTTGAACATAATGTCAGCTTCACATTTTGATGTCAAGCCAATGACAGGCCGGCCTAAATTTATTGTCCGCCATAGTACAACGTGATCAAGAATGACTGAGTCTGTTGGTAGCAATGAAAATGATTTTGGTACCACTGTAATCTAAACCCATTTCCGGTTGTCAGCTTTGATAGAGTTGACAGAAGAATTTGACGTTTACCATCAAAGGGTCATTTTTGTAATAGCATAAACATACCCGACATAACCAAATTTTTTTTAAATGTCGTGTCAAATTAAAACATCCGGTCAGTGCCAATTACGAAAAAGAAAAACACCAATATTTTTCAATTGTTTCATTGCCAACCTTCGATCATATATACTACGGGGTGATCAAGAAGAACTGTTTAAGTTGGTAACACTGCATCGTATTTTAAATCGTATAAAAGGAGTAACTTCCGGTTGTTGGTGGCTTGTCGTTGTTAATGCTATACCTATATCAGATATTTGTCAAATAAACAAACAAAACATATCCAGTTGCAGTGTTATAAATAACCGAATTAAAAATTTTTCTCAATTGTACTGCCAACTTAAACAGTCCTTCTTGATCACCCGGTATTATCTATTCACTTTGATTGTGACCACAACGAAAAACAGAGTAGGCGCTGTTTAGCTGTGTGCTGCATACGTTTTACACTAAATATTTGTGTGGTGTGAACATGGTGGAAAATGTCAGAATTGTCAAAACTTGACCATGACCAATGATTTTTATGTATTTATCAATATTAATAACGGAAATCAATATTTAAAGTAGGAGAAACTAAAAACGTCTGTCTGATTCTGTGATCACGTCTGTTGAAAAGTGGAGTTATATCCAGGTACAGATTATTTAACGTAAAAACTTCGAAATCACCTCATGCAATTCTCGATATTAATGAAGAACGAAGGAAATGGTAATTTGGCAGTAAGACAAACGCGAAAAATGCCTGGTATAAAAGTAATCAGAACTTTCAATTAGCATTGATTAATACAAATATTTTCAGATAAAAACTAATCAGACAGAAAGTTCAAAAAAATGATTTACAGGGGATGAAAACGCAGAAGATATCAAACTACAACACTTACTAGCCAAAATGTACAACAAAAAAGCACAAACAGAGTTAACTTTATTAGTGATGTTCGTTTTTGTGAGTTGTTTTCCCGTTGGCTTCAATAAATGTCTCGAAACAAGTCAATATTAACCGTTTGGTCCCAACTTTGAGAAGACGACGTGGCATTTTCTTTTTGAATTGTAAAATTTTGTACCAAAACTCAATTTTATAGATATGCGCACAGTGTACGTTGAAAAACGTTTGCGCAAGTCGTTCTCCGTTCTGTCTTCTGTGAGCGTGACGTTTCTGTCAAAATGGCGCCTCCGAGAGTTGCCAACCGCGACTGGATTTAGTGTTATCTAAAATTCCCTATCAATAACCTAGCAACTGAAAAGTTACTACGGAGTGGTCACAATCAAAATGAATAGATTATACGTGGATGCGTAATGCAACGAGTTGGTGAGACACATTTGATGTTCCAAAAAATTGAAAAGAGATAAATAAATAGACACAAACCCATAAGTCTAAGAGAAATAGCTACACAACTTGCACAAGTTTGCTCTGCGCATGATCAATGGCCAACGCTTTAACAATTGACATCTGTAAATCTGTGAATCTGTGATTGTGATTGACATTATCAGTTCTTGTTTTTCTCTTGTTTTTCTTATATTTTTCTCTCGTTTTTCTCTAGTTTTTGTAAAAACTGAAAAATGAAGTTTTGTTACGTGTGTAAAAATAAAGATAATCACTGAATACATGCGCCTGCGTAGAATGCAACATTCCGGTACACATTGTGTCGCTTTTTTTGGAACACGAGGTAGACAAGGTATTAGGCATCCACGTAGTATATATGATCGAAGTTGCCAACAGATTCAGTCATTGTTGATCACGCTGTAAAGGGTGTTTTTTTAAATTTGGCGTCGAAGTAGGCGTTGGAGAGTCGATTGAGATCGCACCACTCGTGTAAAAGCGTACGATTGAAACAGCTGATCCGTGAGCCGTAACCGGTATAGTGCGTTCACAATCGACACTTCAACGCCTACTTCGACGCCAAATTTAAAAAAACACCCGTTATATGTAATTGCATGAAACTCCTAGGATACGAAATACGTAAACATGTCCATAACAACCGGGGAATAATACAGGGCGTAATAAGAATAAGCGGGCGTAATGAATTCATAACGCCCTCATCAATTCAAAATTGCAGATGCCAATTTTTTTTTTTTAAGAACACGTATAGTGAAAAATAAAATCCTGTATGCACCACGGTGTTACCGAATGATCACGCCCATCGAACGATATCCATCTCTCGGGCTAAAGCCCTCGAGCTGGATTCATCGTTCTCCGGGCGTAATCATCGTTGTAACGCCCTTGGTGCATAAATAGCTATTTCGTCTCCGAAATAAACGTTCAAATGTGAATTTAGTGGTAAAATCGGACTATTCCGGACACGGAATCGTGGCCAAGATTTTTTTGACATTTCTAAAAAAAAATGATGTAAACCAATCATTAATAAATGACAATTATTAAAAATCACTTTGAAGTTTTTCTTGTGACATCACAAAAGCAGGGAAATGGCATTATCGAGTCAAAAGTTGGGTTATATCCAATAAAAGCCAATTCTGATCCGTGATTCTGATTCTGAATCGGACGCGGGAAGAAAAATAACTCTAGGAGGAACATCAGCAGTAAATAAATGACCCATATAACTCCGCCCCTAACTGTTTAAGCGAGGATTTTAAATATTGAAAATTAAAACGCCGACTGCACCTGACGTGACGTGACCTGACCTGACCTGAAAAATGATGTGACAGCGTCCTTATATCGAAAAAGACTATTCTCTCTGCTATTATTTTGCACGTTTGAACCTGATATCTGCGGCCGCCGCAATTTTTGATCACGCGCCGGCGCAGCTGTGCCAGTGGTTTGGCTATGAGCTAAATGCATTCTCATCTATAATCTTTAATCTTTTAAGAGCCGTTTTGATTTCAGGAAATTATTTCGACCTGTCGAGTTCTTTTCGCGTATTACGCTAAAAGAAGGAAACAGGGAGAAATAATAATTCAGCTATAATATACAGGCTGTTTGAAAATTGCTAGTACAAAAAAAAACTGGTAATTGGTGATGGTGAGTTGAAGTCATCGGCAAAAGAAAATTCTAATAAAAATCCTCTAGTTTTCGAGATAAAAATTACTAAAAATTGGGTTAAAATTGTTAGTGCACCACTGAGTTAAGGTATTTTAAAAAGACACTTCACGTTGTTAAGCAATAACGAAATAAAAAAAATTGATGTTCTTAAACTGTCAATCTGTGGTTGCCAAGATCTTGCAAAAAAATATAAATTTTTCATATTGTTGTATAGTCCTTCATTATCACTACGATCATCACGCTTGGTTACCAAGGTTTAAAAAATATTGCCCCGCCTGAGGCGTAGAATATGCAGGAATAGGGTTACTTTATCCCTTTTGTTTTAAAAAATTAAAAATTGGTTTCTTGGATTTCTTAGGGCTTCCAGATGCCACAGTTTTTTTTTGTACTAGCAATTTTCAAACACCCTGTATAGAAAATCGCATAAATAACATATACTATTTTTTCTTCAAACCTTCATAACAAATTATTTAAGACATGTTAAGGAACCAGGTAGGAATTTCAAATGATTTAGCTAGTTTACTTTACTGCAGCTCATCAGCGGAGATAATAACTTCACGGACGCTCTCAGCGGAGATATAGTATATAACGGTATTAGGCCGATATGGGTTATGTAACAGACGAGGTTGAGATATTGTAAAATCCAGGCAGAGCCGAGATTTTATAATCAACCGAGTCTGTTATATCCATATCGGTCGTATGTTGTTTTATAGTTTTCTTTATATCAATAATACTTAACATTTAACGATGATTTATTTGTAAGACTGACATTTCTCTTTACTTCAAAAATTAAATTTAGATGTCATCTGTGCCGTAACCGTAGCAACGGTAGCAAAAATAACGGGCTCGGTCTGATAATTTTGAATAACGGCCTAGTCTGTTATGGGTATCATATCAATCAAGCATTGAGTACTGATAAATCCTAATAACAGTATGGTATAAAGAAAATAACTTTATCTGCCGCTCTCAGCGGAGATAATAACTTTATCTGCCGCTCGTCAGTTCCTTAGACGCCATGACAATGAAGTGACACTTTAGCATTATCAATGCAGCAGGATAATGTCATAATTTACGGACGTTTGAAGAAAAAATTATTTATACATATCATATTTGCATCCAGCTTTTTATTTCCTTTCCAAATAAAATTTACCTTGAAAACCTTTAGCTTTATTTTTTCTTCAATAAATAATAAAAGGTAAATGTTTTTGGCGTTGGATACAAAATGCCGCCAAAGATCACTGTCACCAACGCAACAGATTTTAAAATTACCAAAGTCTACACAGCGTGGTTCGAGGTAACCTCTCATTTTCCAACCATCTTGGAAGTCATCAAGTTGGAAGTGAAATAGTTTACTCTTGTTTGTGAGAATGGCCAAGTCAAAGAATCATACAAATCACAATCAAAGTAAGTTTTAAATATATTAAAATCGAGGTTGTTGTAATAATCGTTTTTTGAAAGATCGCAAAGCTCACCGCAACGGTATCAAGAAGCCAAAACGGTTCCGTCACGAATCCACCTTAGGGGTAAACTATTTGTATATTTATAAACAGCAGAAGAATATTTGATCGGTTTTAGATGGATGCCAAGTTTTTGAGAAATCAGCGCTTCTCAAAGAGGCACAATTTGAGCCCTGAGAAGCAACGTCAAAGAGCGGCTGAAAGAAAAGCCAAGAGCACCAAGAAATAGACGATTCTGTTAATATAAGTGTTTATTTCAATAAATAATTTCATAATTTGGAGAAATCGCTCATATTCCTTTAATAAAACTACAATTACTTAAATAATTATATTTTTTACAAATTTTAATACAGTAGCAATGGTCAATAACATTGAATTCGGCTATACTATGAAAGGTTTTGTTGGAATTTTTTTTCTTATTGACTATTGATTTGTCCTTGTCCTTTAACAACGTCACTGACACATTGCCAGTTGCCTTGCAAGTTTTGCTTCCACAAAGTTATTTTATTGTCGCCGCCTGACACTGCTAGAATATTCCCATTCAATGACCAGCTTACATTCCAGACCACATCATCAAAGGTCTGTATAACTGTCGAGTTCCAGTTGGTCCCATCATCACTGGTCCAAATAATCACCCTTCTGTCTTGCGAGCAACTGGCAATTGTGTGGTGATGCAGCCCCACCGAGGGGGCCCACGCCACATCCCGCACCCAATCTGAATGGACTTCTAACTTATTCTCTTCAATCCACCTATCCTCCTCTTCTCTCCAGATCTTTACTAGATTATCACACCCCCCTGACACCAATCTCTTCACTAATTTGGTGGTGTCGCTCTGGCTGAAATCACTCGACATCGGAGTTATAGCTGGCGCCCAGCTTACTGCGTTGCATCCGATGGCATGGGCGTTTTGAATTTTTTTTGCATCCCAGCTGTGGGTGTCAGAGATGTAGCTGAGAAAGGAGATCGAGCCGTCGCTGCTGCCGCAGGCCAACACTAGACCGTACTCGGGTGGGGCGAATTGCACCGAGTTGACGCTGGAGTCATGGTTGGCGTATTCATAATATTTGGTGAACTTTCCGTTTTGTTCTTTCCAAATGATTACTTTGCGGTCGTAGGAGCAAGAAGCCAGAAGGTTTCCGAATTTTGGATGACTCCAAGCGATCTGCCAGACGGGACCGAAGTGCCCTTTCAAGTCGTCGATCAGAGCAGTTCCGCCGTTTTTGATATCGTACACTTTGACACTGTTGTCGGACGAACAAGTGGCCAAGCGAAGGCCATAGTAGTCCACCTCGGCATCGTGAACCATGTCTTCATGGCCGGTATCAATGGAATTTAAAATTGACACCATTTTGAGCTTAAACAGAATTAAAAATAATAAACAGGGGAGACGTGGAAGTTGACAAGAATTTGACAGCTCGACCAGTCACCAGTGTTACCAATCAGATTGTCTATGGTGTAGACTCTAGACAATTTTTATAATAATTGTAATTCCTCAGTCTATGCAATAAATGCCGACAAATTGAGAGTTCACTCTTGTTTAGGCATCGATAAGAGCATATTTGATAAAATTACAACAGTACATGAACATTAAGACAAATAAAGTAAATGTAATATAATAGCAGCCAACACAACAGAAACAAAATAACCAAAAATAACTCTCAATTCAATAGTCTCAAATCTCAATTCAATTCTCAATAAGTGTCAAAGGGTGGATGAATCTTATTGGGAATTTTGCATTATTCCCCGGTTCTCTCAAGGTAAATATCACATTGCAACATCTATTACTTATTTAATAATTCTCAATATTGTTGGAAATCGGTATTTAATTTTGTAGAACAATTTTTGGTCTATTACATAACTCTTAACCTCACTTTCACCTAGATGTTGTCTTATCAAATTTTGGGGAACGTCCACAAGGCGACGCGGGCCGCGATTCATAGTCGCAACATTGGAATTCTCGCCCCTTGTCTACAGAAGGCAACTGACCCAATTCAGCAATTGTTTGTTGAAAAACTCAGAGAATACAAGCAGAAGAGTGAAGGGTAAGTTTGTGCACCACTCTTATATCAATATTTTAAATAAATTGGTTAAGTGGTACCAAATTGGTGGAGCCATCTCCAGACATCCAGAAGGAGTTGACTTCCGAGTTGGACAAAGTGGCTAAAGCTTACGGTGGTGGTCCTGGAGTTGACATGACCCAGTTTCCCTCAATAAAATTCACTGATCCAGTTATTGACCCCATCAACTTAGAAAAATAGAATTTTAGTAGTTTGTTGTAAAGTTAATAAACATTTAAAAGAAAATCGAGTTTTATTCATAAATTAAATGCAAAGTCTGTTCAGTGGTTTGCCTCAAAGCTGACATATTGAAGGTTTCAGCCAAGGAGTGAAATGTCTCGATTAACCTGACCAGATCATCTTTTGAAATTAGACATTTGAAATTTCCCGCACACTGACAGTGCATCATCAAATTGTCCATTTTTATCTGGCCACACTTTTTACATTGTAAATCTTGGAGATTGTAGGCGAGGAATTTTCTGTTGATCGTGTCGAGCAGAAAGAGCTCGATTTCGGCGTTGTCGTACGACGTGTTACATAACGGACACAACCAAGCCGAACTCGACCGATATTGGTCTCTTCCTAGGTCGATATCTCTGCAATGATTGCAAGCCTTGCAGATCACTTGAGGTATGACGTACGACACGGAAGTGTCCTTCCATACAGCCTTGTCCGAAAATTCTCCAACCCCTGCGAGGCACACGAATAATTAAAAACAAAACAAGAACAAAAAAACCTACCAACAAGACGCAACAAATTGCTTTTTAAATGAGCGACGGTGTCTTTTATGGCCGAATCCAAACCCAGGACTTGGCAAATTGCCTTGATGAATTCCAGCGCCGGACTTGTGCCGTCAGCTGAAGGTTTGAGACGACTGTTGATCTTCTCGGTGATCCTTGATTCAAAGTTTTTAAAAGTGCTTATTTTCGACGCATTCGCTACTTACTGAAACAACTTCTGACTGATTTCCCCTGACAAAATTTCTTTGGCGTACTCGGCGACCTCCTCGTGGGCCCCCAGACCCAACGAGGGTTGACTACAAACCGCCCTGACAATCGTAGAATTTTCCATTTGCTTCATCCGAGTGTACACCGCGTTGATATATCCTGCGATCACCGCGTTGAAACCGTTGCGACAACCTCCACTTTCCGGAAGACGCTCCGCTAAATTCCAGTTCATGACTACCGCTAACTACGACGAAACTTTCTCATTTCTCGATCAATCCTCGTTCCCAACACTCACCCCATCTTGTTCCTCATCGTCTTCCACATTTTCTTGACCGCTGACCTCGTTCTGCAAGCTGTCCGGGAGCTTCCCTTGAATCCCGGCGAAATTCGCTGCGTCCAGCCACACCAAATGCTCCCAACACTGCCTGTAGGTGATTTCCAAAGAGTGAAACAGCTCTTTGTTTCTGATGGAAGTAACCACGAACTCCACGTTGGCGATGGCGTCCTCGACGCTTTTCTTCTTCGAGCAGATGACGATCTTGTTAAAGTTGGCGTAAACGATGGTGCAACCCAGCCGCTTGAACTCCGCCACCAGTTGCAAGAATAGTTTCTTCATCAAGTTTTGGAGGGTTCTGAGCAGGGCAGGGTCGTAGAGGAGGGCTTTTGGCGACCTCAACCATCTGTAGAAGTGGATCACTTGGAAGTCGGCAAAAACGTTCCTGTGGAGGGAAATGTCTCTCATCCAAGTGCTCGCCATGGTTCGCAAGATCCTGAAGGCTTCGGCGCACCTGGCGGTCTCGTCGTATGTGGTCACCGCGGAATTGTCGCCCACCAGGTCTTCCAAAGAAGTCACTGCCGCGGCATCGAACGCAGTGATGGCGCTCGTACCTTCGATATCGGTCACATGGTGTGACTGCAAGAGGGTGTTAATCGCCAAACTGTCAACGTCTAACTCTACGCAGACGCTGGAGTACCATCCAGGGACGTTACACACCTGAAGGTCGCAGTTTAAGAATATTTTTTATTTTGTCGCTACCGTAAATACCTCGCTGGACCCCTCTTGATTCTCCGCCAGGAGTCTCGAATCGTTCTCCTGGACGCCTCCAAAGTCTGGCTTGTCCGTGGGCGAGCACCACATGACGTGATTCTGTCTTTCGAGATGACGCGCGTAGAAGAGATCTGAACCGAAGAGGGCCGGATCTGAGGGTATGTTGCCCACAGGAAGATGGAAGTAGCGACACTGCTCCGTCATCAAATCCAGGACGCGCTCGCTGTTCAGATAGTGTCGGAGAAGAGCTCGAGCCCCCACTTTCTGCCAGTCCATCACGTTGTACAGCTCCTCCATGTCCTGGACATGGATCTGGACCTGTGGAAAGTCGGAGAAGAGAGGGATGCGGCTTCGCAACGTGGTCATCTCCGTAGCGGACTGGACGGCGAGCAGAGTAGGTCCTTTCTTCTCATCTTTGTACACCTGGAGGGCCTTCTGGAGGTTCTTGTACACCTGATTGATGTCGGTCTCGATGCGCACCTCGAAAGTGATGGTGTCGGGTGGGAGCGAGTCTTCCTCGGAGCCCTTCTCCTTCCTAAATAAATGCAAAAGAAGTTTCTGGGGCTGTACTGAATGTTAACATCTAACTTACTTGGCTATTCGCTCGGCTTGGTACAGCTTTCCCAAATTCGGCATTAAATTAGTCCTGACAGAATCGACGACCACAACTACCGCCCTCTTCAGTGGATTTAGAAATAGGGCAAAGATCTGTTGAGGCTTGGTGGGATGTCGATGGTTGTAAAAGTACACGCGGCGCATGGAATGCTTCGGTAAATATTGTTGTCTCGTTGTATTTATGTCCAAATCGTTCAGAGAGAAACTGTCTTGACTCGAAGTTCCTGGCAACACTTTACAGACACACCCAATACGAAGCAAAACGCGAAACAGGGGCGGGACTTGAGTCTCGTACACACCCTCCACGTTCGGGTCGGTCTGATCCAAGTACAGTTTTCTACCAATTAAAAAAACATATAGAGATTAAAGAAAAATCACCCCTAGTAAACATATCGCACCGCCACAGACACGCCTCACAAGAATTACCCACTCCAATCTATTAGTCAAATCATCCACACAGCCTTTCGTTGAAATTAATCAGACACGTCTTCACATCAGTTGGTCACCCCCACACACTAATTTTTGCTAAAACTTACCTGCCATGTTCTTGAAAGACTTCTTCGGGAACTGTGTACATGTATAAATTAAACACCTGTCTAGATCTGGGCAACGTCCTGTTGCACTTCTTGAAAAGAGCCCCTTCTTCCACAGCTTTGGGTTCCTTCAAATTGGCGTAGAAGATTCTCGGCACCACCAACTTGACCTGGTGCAATTCGTTATGTACCAGGGCCCACAATTTATATTCTCCGGGTGTAGCGGTCGGTACCACTTGAATCACCTGCCAGGGTATCGTCAAAAGTGTCTTTTGCGCCCGTTGTATGAATCCCCCCAGAGTACCGTTCGCAGCTGACCGCAACACCGCGGTACTGCTCTTGATTTTCTTCTTGTTGCGGACCCCTTGATTCCTTTGTAGCGCTTGGAACACCCATTTGCGCTTCTGGAAGGCGATCCAAGCGTGGTGTTCCTCTGTGGTGGTACCGTAGGGTGGCGGATTTCCCATCACCTCTCTCCACGTCTTATTCAAGTCGTCCTCGTCGAATTCCGCGTCTTTGTCTGTACCTCTCTTGCGTTTGGACGTCGTCACCATGGGACGCTTTTCTCCTGGAGACTTTTTCTTACCGAAATCTTCCATGTCGGTGATTTGTGGTTTGGGGGCGGCCGAAAACATGTCGGTGATTCGACGTTGTTTGAAGGTGTCGTTCTTCTCGAGCATTTTTTTGTGGAGCCAATCAGGGTGACGGACTCGAGGTACCGGATTAGGTACTCCTTGCATGGCCGCCGGGATGGTGATGATCTTCTGAATGGCTCCGCCCAATCGCTCGATGTAGTAATTCCAATCGAGAATGTCGCGGATGTCGACGTCGTTCAAAGAGGAGTCCTTCAGCCATTTCCTCAGGTAGTACTTTTGGACGGTGATGTCGGATTGAAAGATCGCCAAAGGTATGGCCCTGGACAATTAGAACGATCATTTTATAAAACCTACAGTAGCATAAGAAGACAAAAGACTTGTACCACATCAGTACTGACCTCTCGGTGACTGGTGCTCCGTCTGGCTTCTTGGAGATGACATACTTGCAAGCCAAACCGGCATCCTTCACCATTTGATCCCCTAGAAATTCAGCCAGACGCTTGGCGGTACTGATCGAAGTACTCTTCTGTGCGCCGTACTCTTCCAGCTTCTTCGACATGGATCGATTTTCCGAGATCAGATCGAACAGTTCCGAATCGGGCATGTTGCGCCCATGCGAGAACAAAACATCCAACCAATAATCAGCCACTTGAGCCACGGCGGCGTAACACGACTCCAACGTGTCACCTTTGAGAAACGCTTCAAAAACAGACGACTGGAAGTTTTTGATCAATTGCAACTCGCCCCGACGTTTCACCTCAAAACTAACAATCATCACAATAGACACGTACATTTCGCTCTAATGGTACCCTTTCAGTTCCGCCAAAGTACCATCGAAGTTGAAGACGGCGTACCGCTTCTTCAGCTTCTTGCCCTCCTCCTTGGATGCAGGCAACACCATCGCCTTGTAGGGACCGTCGACTTCGAAGAAAATCGAATTCTCGCTCCTCTCTTCGTAAGTCAGGGTGTCGGGATCCGTCAGATCGTGGTACTGATCGTTGGTGAAGTGTTCCTTCACCATGGCGTTGAGTACCGCGTTGGGGTATGATATCACGAGTTTCTTTTTCTTCTCGTGGTTGGTGTGGAGGGTGAAGTTTTCGGGGAAAGAAGCGGGAAGGATGCACCAGATGCCGTCGGTATCCAATTCTAGGGGTCTCCCCACTTGTTCGATGATCTCGCGGGCCCTCATTATTATGTTGGCACCAGTGTAACACACGATTCCCGCCATCTCCATGCTGTGCCAGCGGGCTCTGAAAAATTGAGTCCCCCACGGATCCACTCGTAACTCTCTTTTTGCTAAAAAAAAAAAAAAACCAGTACTCACCCCCTGCGCATAACATAGCCGTAGAACGAGTTCAAGATGCACTTGTGGGCCAATTGGAGGGAGTCGTACAGCACCTCCCTGTTCTTGGCCGACTTGATCTCGGCCGCATCGCCGCCTTTGGTGGCGGCATTTACCGCCTGTTTCGCTTTTTTCGACAAGTCTTTGTATTCGTACCTGAAATCGCTGAAATGAACGACCGATATGGACAAAACCAGAGACTCAACCTTCTGTCCCTAAAAGCCCGGACAGTGTCGACATAAAACGAATTCTCCTTTTGACAGATGGTGGTGATGCGTTCCTCCACCTTCGTCACCTTCACCTTTTTGTACACTTTGCGGCAGTAGATGTTGAGGCGTTTCTTCTCCAAGTCGGCCTGTTCTTGCTTGGTCAACTGGTGGTAGGCTCTGGGTGCTTCTCCGGGGAACTTCGGAGGAAACTTCTCCGTTTCTAGTTGCTGTTGGATCGTGTGGTACTCGTTTCTAGACGCGGGCACTGAGATCGAGAAGTCTAAAGTAAACACATCTGACCAATTCATCATTACTCACTGTATTCAGCCCTCCACATCCAACTCATGTTCCTCTGGCATCTGGCTCCGGGTCTGTTGAAGTCGCAAGAAGCGCAGATGGTCTCGTCGACCATGGCGCACGGTTGGAGTCGATTGGTGAGAATAATGTTGGGGTACATCGCCCCCACGTCCAAGTGGTAGATCAGAGGCCGTTCTAATCTCATCGGTTGTTCCTTCAGGGAGGTCAACTTGGCGACGATTTCTTCAGAGACCGCCTCCAGATTGATTACGTCGGCAAGAGGCACTCCCTCTTCAATCTCTATGGCGTGAGCTAAAGTCTTCGGCACTTGATCGATCAGTTTGTTGAGGGCTTCGATTTCCAAACGAAATCTGCAAGGGATGTCCGCGCGGAACACCCCTGATTCGAGGGCCTCGACGTGACCCCCGACGTAAGTCTCTTGATGTAAAAGGTGACCGTCGTCCGTTAGTTTATTGAAAATGGTTTCTTCCTTGTTGGGGAAGATTATGTTGCAGTGGAAGGCCTCCACCATCAACAGAGCCTCACACAGGGTTCCTAGATGGAAGTTGAAAATCGAGAAAAAAAGATGTTACAGTCTCACCGGAGCCTTTGCGCAACACTTCATCCGGTTCGCAGGGGATTATGGTACACAATGCGAAGATAAAGGGGTGGACGTACTGCATGTAGAGGTAGTAAGTGGCAACGGCGTCGGAAACCGAGTAATTTGAGAGAACCTGGGGTTGAGAGGCGGCCAAAGGGCACATCTCTTCGGGATCCAACTCTACAGGGTCGTATCTATAAACACCCAAGAGAGTAACACCAAATCCGTACATACATATTAATACAGAAATATTTTGTGTAGGAAATTGTACATTTACCCCACCCCTTTATGATGCAAGCCTATGGTTTGTGATACAAGCCTATGGGGACACATTATAAGCGTTTTAACCCCGCCTTCTACGGGGTACTGTCCATTACCGCTTACAAATTGTACCTTGACCCCACCTTCTGCAAAATTCCAACCACTAACTGAACTTTGGCGCCACCTTTCCCAATTTTATCATTTTTATGTGCAATTTTATGTTATTTACCTGAGTTTAGCTTTGGCTACGGCCTTGAGATTCTGCGATCCGACCGGCAGATACGAATCCCTCTTGACCCAACAAAGACAGTCCATGTGGATGGCGGGGCGGCAAGAATAAACGTCATTTCTGTCCCTCGAAAATCCAATTTCTTGCTTCATGTCCAGGTCGTAGACCGCCGCTCTGGTTTCGACGAAGGGCCAATCGAAGAAGTCGCCGTTGTATGTAACAAAAATGTGAGGGCGCACGTCCATTATGTGGTCGAAAAATTTCTGAATCAATGCCATTTCGTTCGGTTCATTAAAAATCGTGAATTTTCCCTCAAATTCTGGTTTTGGTGTGTATTCAAAATCCTCAATGTCTGATGATAAAATTTCCCGGTTGGTTATCAGATAACCTTGACCATCAATCATGTAGGAAATCATCATGATTTGATCAGTGTTGGCGTCGGGAAATTTTAGCGGGAGTTTTGTTGTTTCTATGTCAAAAGCAAGAACGATGGGTTCAGGGCGTTCAATGATGTCGTTACGCATGGTGATTAAGGGAGGGTCAGTGGTAGCTCCTTTGCATTTTATTGTGTACCAACACCCGCAAAAAATTTTTAAATCGATGGAAACCCTGACGTGATAGGGTACATCATATTCTCTGAAATTTAAAAAAAAAAAATCGAGGAAATTATCATTTTGCAGAATATATACCGGATGTCTAAGATATTTTCCATTTGATCTGTAACAGCTTTCGACACTGTCGCAATTGTCTTCTCTGTTAAAATATCTGTCAGCATTTCAGTATAAAAAGTATTTGAATTTTCACGCTCTTTATTTCTTCTGACAACTTTTAAAATTTCCTTTCTAACCTTAATTAAATCAGTCTGATTAAAAAATGACAGTTTGATGTATCTTTGCTTTAGTCCAATGAGATGATTGGGCTGCAATTTTTTAAATGATTTAAGTAAAATCAAATGCAAGACACAAATTTACCAGATCCAAATCTTCTTTCGTAATAATTTCAATTTTGCCAATAGTCCCTGCAAATTTCTTGCTCAAAAACTGGGAAACTTCTTGTAAAAGTTCCCTTCTGGTTAAAATGTAAAAATAGGGCATATAACAATACGACACTTTAAAACGGGTACCATCTTCTTCCATAAAATAAAAATCTACTGCTGCTACTAATCGTTTGTCTTCATCTAATATCTCACTCTACAAAAAAAAATATTACAAACGCTTTACAGATTCCAATCTTATTACTGAGTGCATGTTTAGCAAAAATCCGGTTCTTTCTGTGTGATCCCGCACCCTTTCAAAGCCGTATTTCGCGTCGATTGTATCATTTTCGATTATTAGACGCAACCTAACCTCTGAAGTTTCTTCCCTAAAACATCACAGTAAGAAAAGTAGTGACAACTAGAAAAGTCACCTGTTGGAGTCGGTATTTCTTTTAAATGATTTGGTTTCACGCTCTGGGCGATATTTTTCTGTAATTTCTTGCATCATTTTTCAATGTTTAAACTCTCATCTCACCTATTGACATGATTTTCGCGCCTTTTTGATGCTATAGAACAATTGTTCTTTTGACATTGGCAATACTGCGCACTTCTAGAATTAAAACCGTGGAGGGAGAAAAGTCTTTTCTCCCTCCACGATTAAAACTATAGTTATTTTTATATTAAGTGCGTGAAGAGAGTGTTTTTTGTGCATGAAAAGGTCTTTTACGCCGAGACGAAGGTCGAGGCAGTATAAGCCTTTGAATGCACAAAAACATCTTCACGCACGAAATATAAACAATATTTTTCTATAATTGATTCAAAAAATTGAAATTAAAAATTCAAATTTTTGAAGGAACTCTGAAGTTTCAATGCAGTGACCATGTTGCTAGGTAACTAATAAAATACAGTGCGTGAAGTGAAACACAGAAATAGTCGTGTGCGTGAAATCGCATTTCACACACTGTTTTGTATGGTTTCTATGGTTTCGATCTTACTAACAATGCAAAAAGAAATACACGTTAGAAAATGACCCACTTCAGGCACCGATAACTATGCGTGAATTTCAATTTTTTGAATCAATAATAGAAAAAAGTTATTAAAACTTCACTGTATACACAAGAATGCGACTTTATTTATAATAAAATGTACAATACGATTTAAAAGAGGAACTAAATCTGTATTAGTAATCAATAAACAATTTTATCTTAAACAATTGCAATGAACGTAATATCTTTAGTGATTTTAGTTCTACGAACTAAGAGGCACGGCTGCACTTGTGCCGCCATTTTAACAAATCAAATTTGAAATAATCACCCAAGGCACATTTCATGCAAAATGCTATTGTCCCATACAGTTCAGCATATTCAGGATGTAACTGCCCAAATCTTCGTCTTGATTGGTCCACGAAACGTACACATTCTTTTGCTCGTCTTCATCGCCTTCAACTTTAACCAAAACTGACTCTACAGAGATTTCACCTTCTGCAAAGGTAACAGACCACTGTGGCAAATTTTCTTTGATGAAAAGATGCAACTTATGCGCGGTGGAAAGCGCCGGTCCCGTATCGTTGATGTGGACGGTTGAAGAAAATCTTATGATGTGTCTGTTAATCCCGGCTTCTTTGCACGCATCGTCGACATCCATCAAGCAGACGTTGTTCTCCCTCATGACCAAGACGCCATGAAGGGTGCGTCTACGTTTCGGATCGGGGGGCAAAGCGCTGAATTTTTTCGCTTCGGTTTTGAGCAAAGGGAGAGACACGTCGATGGGGATTTTTACGGGGGTACTGATAACGCAAGTTTCTCCGTTGGCGGGGTTGTAGCACTTCAGATTGAATTCCTGTTGGATTTTCTGTTTGAGAAACTCCATCTTCTCGGCTTCTCCGTGGACCAACATGACGTTGCGAGGTTCGCAGTGCTGGATCAACTGCATGATGCCCTTGGCATCGGCGTGAGCCGAAAAGCTCATGTATTCGACAGACATCTTTACTTCGACGATTTGCTTGTTCTCGAATTCGACTCGCTTGGCCCCGTTCAGTATTTTATGACCTACGGTGCCTTGGACGCAGAAGCCCGGCATTATCACCATGTTGTTCTCGTTTGGGGCCCACTTTTTGAAAATTTGTAGGCTTAAGCCTGCGTGCAACATACCGGGAGTGGCGAAGACTACCATGGGTCCCGGATTATCAATGTATTGTCTGTCGAAAGGTTTGATGTGCTTGAAGTCGAACATGTTTCTTTGGACGAAGGTCTTCCGGATCTTCTGATTGGTCCACGTTATGAACATTTTGTAGTAGTTGTTGGCTTTTTCTGTGAGGCCCAGAGCGAAGTAAACTGGCGCTTTGAGGTTCATCCGCTCCCAATAAGTTTCTAATAAAATACACAACTCTTGGGCCCTACCTAATGCAAATACGGGGATCAAAACCTTGCCCCCTCGGTCCATACATTCATGCACTTTTTTCAAAAAGTCGCGCTCACGACACCTTTTCGAGTCCCTAATGGTTGTCGCGTATGTAGACTCAGATATTAGCAAATCAGGTCGACATTTGTCTATCCATGCAGCACCCAAGTGTCGATCAGGCGTCATGTTGTAGTCTCCCGTGTAGACCACCGACTGAGACCCCACCCTTATCCAGAACATCCCCGCCCCCAACACGTGTCCCGCGTAATACGCTTTGATCTCGATCTCGCTGTCCACCATCAAAGACTGGTGCAGAGTTACCGCTATCACTTTCTTCATGCAGTCTTTGATCATCTGCGACGTGAAAAAATTTTGGTCACCTTTCTTCTCCACTGACACCTTCCTCATATCCTCCAGCAAAATAGGGGCTATAGCTTTGGTCGGATGGGTCATATAGATGGGGCCCGAATAGCCGACCATTTCGGACATGTAGGGAAGGGCGCCACAGTGATCCAAATGAAAATGCGAAATTATGACGCAATCGATGTACGAAGTGAGGGGACCCTCTTGAGATATGTAGGAGAAGTCAGGAAAGCGGCGCTCGTCGTTGAACCCCATGTGCATACCACAGTCCAGCATGATGTTCTTGCCCCCCATTGTGAGGAGGATGCAGCTACGACCGACGTCCTGGCCGGCCCCCAGAGGGGTTAACTTGATGTCAGGCATGGTGTTCACAAATCAGTCACTTTAATGAACTAACACAACACATCCACACCGGTTGTATTTCAGGTTATGTTTATTTTGTTATATATCATTCTATCATGAGACAATTGAACTACTAACAATAACAAATCGTGGCGTCACTTTGACACCTGTCAAATGTAGATGTCTCAGAATTTGTAAAATTAATAATTATTAACAATTATGCTGGGGTTGTGTGGTTGTGTTATTTAATCATTGATAAGACTGATTAAACGTAGATAAAATGCGACGGAAATACAGAAAAAAATGTGCGAGGTGTGCCAAAATCAAAAGAGTATAATCGCATTGCTCTATCTGTCAGGTGTCAAACACATCATTCAATTTTGAATTTCTCCTAAAATATTTTTTAATAATGTTTGTGTATTATGTGATCGCCGTACTGTCAATTTTGCTATATCTGCATGGATTTTTTCCAATTCCGGCGAGACCTTTGCCTCAATCAATCCGCAATAACAACACTGAGACTTCTTCGAGGTATCAGAAAGCAGTTATAATAATCATCGACGCTCTGCGTCTGGACTTCATCAGTGACACCACGACTCCGTTTTTGTCGAAAGCGTATAAAAATACTGGTTGTTTTATTCAGGTCAAAGTCGAGACCCCCACGGTGACTTTACCGCGAATCAAAGCGCTGACGACAGGTAACGTACCCCAATTCGTCGACATCATTTTCAATTTGGCGAGTCCCACAAAAGTGGAGGACAGTTTTATTCATCGAGCCCACGTCAAGGGGAAAAAAATCGTTTTTTACGGCGACGACATCTGGGTCAAGTTATTTCCCGATCAGTTCACGAGGAGTGAGGGGACTTCCTCGTTTTTCGTCAACGACTTTACAGAAGTCGACGACAACGTGACCAGAAACGTCAGATTAGAAAACGCGAGGAATGACTGGGACATCATGATTTTGCACTATTTAGGTGGGAATTTGTAATAAATTTGGGTCATTCTGAAATACTGGTTGCAGGATTGGACCACATAGGACACGTGTACGGACCCAAGTCCCCGCTCATATCGACCAAACTGAGAGAAATGGACTCCATTGTTGAAGAAATCTACAAATCTCGGGGAAATACTCTTTTTATGATAACAGGTGACCACGGGATGAGAGACAGTGGGGGGCACGGGGGATCGACGTATCCCGAAACAAATGTCCCTCTTCTAGTCTTAAATATGCCCTGCGTTAACGACACTTTCGCGCAAATCGATATTCCCGCGAATTTGGCGATCCTGTTAGGTGTCGACATTCCAGCGACGAGCATCGGACAACTCCAAGTTAGCCTATTGGGTCATCTGAATTTGTCCGAATTCTTGCAAGCTCTGAAATACAACGCGATTCTGCTGCGGAACAAAGCAGACCTGTGTGGGGAAAATATCGAAACGGCGAATCATTTTCTGGACTTGTTCTTACTCAACAACGACAAAGGGTTGGCTAACGACGCTATTAGAGTGTACCAGACTTGCGCCAAAACTATCAGCGAGAGGCTGTTGAAAAGCTCCGTTCAACAGAATCTGGACTCTCTCATAATCGCAACGTTAATAGCGCTGATTGTGTTGTTGAAGATACTTCAAAATATCTCGGCCGTGGAAAGTGCGTCCCGAGTACACCGTTTAGAACAAGCCGCGATGTTGGGAATGCTCGTTTTGCAGTTTGTAGGCCTACACTTCTATGTAACGCTCGTTTTCATAGCGACAACTTTATTTTTATTTTATCAAAACCTGACGTGTTTCACAGCAAAACACGTGAAAGGTGTTCGAAAGTCATTCTTGACTTTCATGTCCGTTTTACACCCTTTCATTTTTATGTCGTCGAGTTTTCTCGAAGAGGAGCACCAATTCTGGTACTTCTTTAGCAACACTTTTATCGTTTTTAATATATTCGCGAACAAGTTGAAATCTTGGTTCTTTCTTTTTGTTGCTCTTAGATTCGTAAGAACAATCAATCAAGTAGGAGATAAGTGGGCGTCGGTGCCTGATTTGGCCGATTGGTTGCTGCAAAATGACCATCGCTTTTTTCTGCAACTCATTTTCGTGGTGGGCCTGGTCCTGTCGTATCGTTGCAATTCTCTGTTTACCTCTCATAGAATTATTAAAGTCTTGGACGGGGTCATCTTGGTTTTGATCTATGCATACAGAATGGTCTCGAACGAAAGTATAATGTTGGGACAGGTTTTGTGGTTGTTGATTTTTGTAAAATTTGTCTTCGTCATGTCAAACGGTGACGGTTTTTTACCGGTATGGATTTTGATCGTCAATCTGTTACTGAAGCCCCACAATGCCATATTAATTCCGATATGTGTATTGGCAAGTCGACTGTTTCATGGCATTTTGAAAACAGAAACTCTAGTATTGGCACATTGGTGGTTGGGTAATTTACTATTTTTTGCCCAAGGACACGACAACAGTTTAGCGAGTGTCGACATATCAGCCGGATACGTCGGATTGAGGGAATACGAGCCAGTTATTGTCTTTCCGCAAGTCTTATGTCACACATACGCCCTTCCAGTTTTGAGTCACTTGTTACTGTTTACAAATAAACAAATTGACGTCTTCGAAAGTCTCTCTGTGTTTGTATTTTTCAGGTTGTACGTTATTGTGATTGTATTTATGGTAACGTTTATACAAAGACATCATCTTTTTGTTTGGTCAGTTTTTGCTCCAAAAATGTTTGTAGAAGCGAGTCATTTTGGATTTTTATTTGTTGAAGTGTGTTGTTATTACTTAAGAGGTTTGATAAATAAATAATGTTTTTGAAAGGATCTGCTATTAATAATCCCCACACGAAATTTGAAGTAATTTTTTATTAAAATATTTACATCAAAAATAATGAAGTAATACAGTGTCTACATATCATCTGGTTTGTCTGGTGGAGGTCCACATGGCTGAAGCATTTTTTCCATGAGATTAAACCGCACTCTCGCTTTCGCCTCATTTTCGCAAATCGCAAAATAATTCAACAGATCTGAATGTCCCAAATAACTTGAATAACTGTCCCGGTGTTGATTGACCAACCACTCGTATTTCGTTATTTCCGAATGACCTGTGCCGATGTATTTTGATTGTAAATGTTCCAGTTGACTGTGAATGTTGTAGCGGTCGCCCATTATGGCTAAAATTGTCACGTTTAATCGTAAATATTGTACAAAACAGGGAACAAACAAACCTATAAGTTAACCTCACTTTTTGAACAAAATCTGACAAGTGACAAGTAAAAAAACAAAACAGAACATACATAAAGAAGGTTTAGATGCACAGAAAATCCATTTTGGAACCAAAGATTGGAACTAACTTCAGCGCCCCACAGTGGATGTGGGCGAAAGTAACTACAGGGTCTCTATAAATGATTGTCGGGTCCAGCCAGCCAT
This sequence comes from Tenebrio molitor, assembly GCF_963966145.1. Classification (NCBI taxonomy): domain Eukaryota; kingdom Metazoa; phylum Arthropoda; class Insecta; order Coleoptera; family Tenebrionidae; genus Tenebrio; species Tenebrio molitor. The sequence goes on from NC_091047.1 coordinate 16,914,990, forward strand.
GGAAACTTGTCAAACTTTGAATGTGCCGCTTTGTTTGGCAAATAATGAATGTCACATTTTCAGGTTAGGTTGTTGGCTTTTAACCAGAGACAAGTTTCAACTGTGCTTTACTCTTGCTAACATTAATGTATTTATTATTTAATATCAACACCAACAGGGGAACAATTGTTGCCCCCATCGTACCGCCACACACTGTACAGGAATTGGTATGAGAACAAATCCAAACAGATAAATATTGAGAACACCTTGTCCCTGTATACCACAATACAATACTTGATACTGCCTTTTTGTCTGCTTTAGTGCTTTCACATTTCTTGTTTTATGCTAGTGGTAAATACGACCTAGACTGAATTGTCGAATATGGTATTGACTCCCATTTTTTCTTCCAATATAAATAACAGTGTTTTTCATAACAAATAAGTCTTACTGGTTTTTCAATAAAATCAAATGTATTCAACAACATAATTTACAACACTAACTAACGATAACAAATAGGTATTTTTTTTATAAAATAGATTGATGATGTCCCCCATTAACTTCTAAACACTTGACAATTCTTCATTTATTTTCAAAAATATTTTGCAGCATTTCTTAGTTAAAGGTACAGCAACACTGCTATCCACAGTTCCACACACCAATTTTCAAAACATGTAAAGGAGTCTCTACAAATTGGTGTGGATTCTCAGCACTCCAAATTATGAAATTGAGGTGATTTTCAAACTGAATACATTATTAAACACAACTTTGATAATCTACAGGTTGGAGTTCTTGTACAACACTAATTTTATAAAGATGCAGTTGTAGCCTATTTTTAATGATAAACAGGCTATGGATATCTGTAGAGTCTTTTCCACCATTTCTTTCAAATCCTCGAGTATTTCATCAGATACTGGTGGTTGTCCTAATGATTTACCCTTGCTAATTGTTCTGATTGTTAAAAATCTGTTCACAATGTTGTTCAGATATTTTGATGGAATTCATTTTTACAAACAGATAATTCCTCATTACTAAACCTTTCATTTCGAAAGTAAAAAACAACAATGAACGTGTTCTGTTCAACAGAATAAACCATTGTAAAGAAAATAAAGCTAAAATAAAACATAAAACATTAAAGCATAACCTCACAAATTTTGCCAGTGTATTTACCTCTAAAAGCGGACGTACTTGCAATTTTTATTGAAAAATACAGATTTTTGGTGTATATTAACTGTGATTAACTGCGATAAAACGAATATAAGGAACCAAAACTCGACTGACAATCGCAAACGAAACGTCATTCACTAATGTCAGAAGTGACCGTGAAAACGAACTAGAATTTGGCATCGGTTTCAAAAAAGCGGAACAGTAAATTTTTTTTCCAAGGCTGGCTTGACCAGACAATCATTTATAGAGACCCTGTACCATAACCATAAGCGCAAGGCCTCCTAGACATTTATAGTTGATTTCATATAAATGTTCATCAAGTGAGCTGTGCATGTGTAAAAGCACCTTTAATTTAATTACATTACAAAAGTCACATTTGTGACAGATCCATTATGGGTTATGAGTTATGACCAGTGTCCGGACGAAATAGTACCGGACCAGTCGACCAGTACAACTTTGCGTAATACCCCACTCACATATAAACACGATTCAACTGGTTCGTTTTCAAGAACAGGGAACCAGCTGAATCGTGTTTATGTGCGAGCGAGGTATTACGCAAAGTTGTACTGGTCGACTTGTCCGGTACTATTTCGTCCGGACACTGGTTATGACTTATGATCAATAAATATAGAGTGGTCAAGAATGACTGAGTCTGTTGGTAACAATGAAATTTGGCAAATTTAAAATTTACCAACGAAGGTTAATTTTTGTAATAGTATAAACATAACCTGCATAACCAAGAATGTTTTTAATGTCATCTCAAGTTAAAAAATCCGGTCAGTGCGTGGTCAGTGCCAATTACTAGACAAAAATCACCAGTATTTTCAATTGTTTCATTGCCAACAGACTCAGTCATTGTTGATCACGCTGTATTAAGTAATTATACTCGAAATGTTTTGGATATGGATTGTCAAACTCAAGGTCGCTTAAAACTTATGATTGAACTGTACATTAGTGAGATCTGTCATAAATTCCAATAACCTTATTGGCGCGCCTAGTTACTTTTGCTGGTAGTGCCAACTTAACGACAAGTCCCCAATCCACATCCATAACGTTCCGACTGTAAAAAAAATAATAGACAAAAACAAATATAGTCGTTTTCAACGACATCCGTGCTGTCAGTGTCATTTTTTATATGTTGGTGCAGATTGTACACACAAATTCATAACCAGTATTCAGAGTATAAGAAAATCCTAGTTAAAAAAATGTCAAACAAGAAAATGAGGTTATGGTAAAAGACAATTTATATTTCGTGAAACATCAACAACAAACGATAAAACTCAATCTTCAACATGGTGTAACACATGGTTAAACGTCATCCTCGGGATCCGAATCAGACTACATTTTTTGTCGGAAATGACAAATAATAATTTGAATTTGTCAATTTGCCGCGTCAAGGTAAATTTACCAAATTAGGAAATTCAAAATTACTAAACTGAAACAGCAAGTGATGCCAACATACTGTCATACTGATAGCACGGATGTCATTGAAAACGACTATAAGGATTAGGTACAGTCGTTGACCAAAATAAAATAGGACAAAGTGTTACCTTAGACAGTTTCACAATTCAAAAATTTGTGTAGTGTAACTGAGGCGTATGTGTCTCAGATTACAACTTGATTTGACTTGACGATTGATTTACAAAAAGTTAGGTTGTGTTTTTTCACTTGTCATCTCGTCACTGTCACTTTGTTCAATTGAATGATTCTGAGTTTTTGAAATGTTGTCGAATGATGACACTTATCAGAATTGTTTTTTTTATTTTTGACACTTTTGTTTCCTAAGAGATGGATTTCGCAAAAATATCGAATTACACAATCGAGATTTACTTTGTCCTATTTTATTTTGGTCAACGACTGTACTTTAATCAATAAAAAAAACGTAACATTCCTTTTGATGTCAGCAGTGTTAAAACGGACAACAAAACTAAAAAATTGTAATCAAGATTCGCACAGGGCAAGCAACTTTGAAAGTCAAAGTTACTACTAACAGAAAATCTGATTTTCATGGATTGCTTAGATGCACATTTATATGAAATTGAGTATAGTCTATCCGACCCACACAGATCCGGCCGTGCGCATTCGTAGATCAAGGCATTATTTTTGTTTTCTAGGGTGCGCTGCGGTGCATGGTAAAGTCACTAGATATACAAAGTACCGCAATGACGCCGCCATTGTCGGGCCACCAACGAGCGGGAAATTTAAACGTTTATTCTCTATGTACTGGAAAATATTCAATCCAAACTATGATTTTCTTCAAAAATATTGAAAAAATGCTGTTGCAAATGATCAGTGGATTGATGCAACCTGAGTCTACTTTAGACATATAGGTGACTTAAGTTGCAAAAAAACACTTTTCATTTGAAACACCATTTTTTTCAATACTTTTGAACCAAATAAAGGCACAAAAAAGTTTGGATTGAATATTTTCCATATAAGTACAGTTTTAAAGTAATTTCAAACGACTAATGCCATAAAAATGCTGTTGCAAAGGCAAAGTGGTTTTTTGCAATTTGAGTACATTCTGGGACTAAAAAGGATAATATGTGGATTAATTATCTAAATAAAAATGTTCCAATAATATTTATATTTTGTATATTTATAAATTCACACTAAAATATCAGGTATAGTGGCGGCCGGGGAAAATGAGAATGACTTAAATCACTCTGAGCTGTATTCAAATAAAACTGTAATGGTTATCATTATAAAGATTTACGATAGGGCCAAATTTTTGCCTGTCCCCACCTGCAAACAAAACCCTTCTTAAATCGTTCCTTCTAAGAACACAGGTATTCAAAGAAATCGGTCCCTGTCGTAAATCTTTATAATGATAACCATTACAGAACAGATTTATTTAAATACAGCCCAAACCCAAAGTAATTAAAGTCATTCCCATTTTCCCCGGCCGCCACTATAATGTCTTAGCACACACCAAAAAATAAAATGCAAAACTAGTAAACACGAGGTACCGACACGCTTCTGTCCGCCATTGTAGGGCAAAATCTACTTTCTCTCTCTAACACACGTTCAATATCTATTGCGGTACTTTGTATATCTAGTGACTTTAGTGCATGGTAAAGTCACTAGCAACAAAGATTCGTGCAGTTGAAATTATCAAAAAATTATCATCTCTTACATCATGGCGATCTTCATTTACTTAACTTGAGACCGCCTTGCTTACATACTTATAATTGAAATTTTTTAATAAACAATTGTCAAAACGTTATCATGTTGGTATGAGCCAAACAGTGATTTTCATGATAATACCATTAGTCACACTGAGTGTCAACATTTTTTAAATCTAACTGAGCCTCCGCCCTGACGAGCGAGACTTTCCGTTGATTTCTCATTAAATTTGTTTTGAAAATAAATTTCGCGGAAAACAGGTCCGGGAAGTGAAATGAACATAACCTTAACTATGATTTGGTGTCAAATTGTTATACAGCTGGTCCATATGTGCACATTTTGGGGTGGTACAGGTGGTTTTTTACTTAATTTTGACATTGACAATTGTTTATTAAAAAAATTTCACTTATATGTATACTCAATTTCATATAAATGTGCATCTAAGCAAGCCATGAAAATCTGATTTTCTGTTGGTAGTAAAGCTAAAGCTAGTGACTTTAACTTTCAAAGTTGCTTGCTCTGCGCGAACCCGATTTGACTATTTTTTTAGTTTTTGTCCATTTTAACATTGCTGATTTCAAAAGCAATGTTACGTCTTTTTACTGATTAAATTAAAGTAATTTTTATTTGTTTTTGTCTTTGTATTTTTACCAAGTAAAGATTTATTGGACATGACCTTCATAAATGTGACTTTTGTAATGTAACTAAATTAAAGGTGATTTTACAAATGCACAGCTCACTTGATGAACATTTATATGAAATCAATTATAATTACTGTTGATAATTCGATAACCCTTTATGTTCCTTTTTCAAATGTTTTTATTTTTAACTTTCATAGCAACGCTGAATATTAGTGTCAGATTTTTTACTTTTATGGCAAATGTCAACATGAATCGTCAACTTCTGACGAGTAACTTGCAATCATTTTAAAGGACTTTACCTTCCTCTCTCGTAGTGTAAATAACTATATTTTCAAACGTCATAAAAGTGACAAATTGTGTCACTCAAATGACAAGGTAAAAGCACAGTAAAAGTGATGTTATGTGATTAAACACATAAAATATAGTGGAACCAGAAATATAGTGATTTTATGGACTCTGGTCACTTTTATTACCAACTTGAAGAGAGTTATAAATCTTCTATGACAGATGTTTTTGAGTCGTCTGAAAATGGACCATCGGAGACAAAAGTAGCATAGAGCCTTTGATTTTATATTACCTACTTATATTAATATAAAATCAAAGGTAGAGCCCAGTCGCGCGACGAGTGCCAGAAGTTTATTGCCCTGCTGTAACTGACCCTCTCAAGTTAATGTATTCCATCCCTCATAAAATCACTATATTTCTGGTTCCACTATAGCAAAATTGACTATTTTATGTGCCAAATCGCATAAACTACAAAAATCAAAGAGTTCAGCGAAATCATTTATTAATATTTATTGTGACACATTGTATTAGGTATTACGATTTATCATGAATAATTACACAATACTTATTAATAATTTAAATCACTAAAATTGCGTTCTAATGGTGTATGGTTTTATTGCGTTTGAAGATAAAATAGTATATGTTATTCGGAGCAAAAATGGTTTTTTCTTCATTGTCATGGCATCTAACGAGCTGACCAGCGTCCGTGAAGTTATTATCTCCGCTGAGGGCGTCCGTGAAGTTATTATCTCCGCTGATGAGTGGCTGTAAAGTAACCTAGCTAAATCCTACCTGGTTTCTTAACATCTCTTAAATAATTTGTTATGAAGGTTTGAAGAAAAAATAGTATATGTTATTCGGAGCAAAAATGGTTTTATGTAATGTAAAACTTCATTTTTGCTCCTCATATCATAATATACTATTATTCATGAAATTATCTTACCGAATTACTTTCGTGCTTCTGAAATAATCTGTTGTCTTGGCGTCAAATCATCTCAAGTTGATTAAAACGCATCACTCGTGTCATTTTTTGACAAATTTCTCTCTGCTGCACCTCAGGAAACTAAAATGTCAAAAAATGACACTCGTAGTCAAAGTTCCTACTAGTAGTTGCTAATCAACTTTCGGAGATATTGGGCGATATTCATAAAAAATAGAACATGCTTATACTTATAATCGAACTTAGAATCGAAAGTAGGGTTACGATTCCTAAAGGTTTATTTACACTTCTCTTGAATGTCAAGAAAGTGACGGCCAAAATTTTGTGGCCGCCATAGTACTCTATAATTTTGAAATTAACTGTATATACTAATTTTTATGAATATCACCCATTATTTTAATTATTACAAATCGATAATTTCGAAGCACTCATGTATAGTCTTGTAAATTAATAGCAAGGCTACAATATGTAAGGAAGGGCCGCTTTACATCTTATGTCATGTCAAGAAAAGTGATGGCCAAAATTCCGCGGCCAAAACTGTACCTACTTGAAATAAATAAAAGTCGGTAAGAAAAGGTAAAAGGTGTTTTAATTATCGGTTTGTCAGAAGAAAACAAAAGACATACTCTGTCATATTTAAATGGCTTTGGTTTGTAAATAAACAGAAAACACACAGAATGAGAACTTTTTAGATCTTGGGGCTGATTCAGGCTGATTTATATTTTTGTTTATGTGGTGGATGACAAGAATGACAAGACTGGTGAGCGCATGCGCCTTATGTTACCACCGGACCAATGATAGAGCCGTCATCCCGGCGGGAACTCAGTTTCGGCCCCCGGATCCGTTGAGTTTGGTTAGAAACGGTCGAGGCTGGTTGAGGTGCGTGAACTGTTGAACCGTAAACAAAAACCGCCATTCGAGTGGTATATGTACTGCGACCATCCCCCCGGCGGAGCACATGTTTCCGGTAATTTTGCAAGGTAAGCACCCCCCGCACGTGGTTTAATCGCCCCAATCGAGGTCGCTTGCAGAGCGCTTGTAATGAAGCCCCAGCAGCCCCACATCGAGCACACCTCCGAGTTTTCGAGCAGAAGACGAGCTCTGTTCCCGTGCGATAGCGACCCCGCCGCCGACCAGGACTTGGGGTGCATTAGTCCTTTAAATTTCGATTCGGACGAGGGTTGTGCCACAGGCGACCTGTTGTCATCTAGCAAATGTGTTGGTGACTACGACATAATCGGTCTGGTGGACAAAAACACCGTCGTTCACACCCCTACAACCACCAACCTATTCCACAAGACATCACCTGACACTGCTACTGATGACTCCCCTACACAACAGTTAAAAACACCACATGACACATCCAGCAACACTAAATTTCCAAAACTGATACGTAACAAGTCGTTCGTCGACACAGCCCCCAATCCCGATTGTAAAAAGCCAAAAGTGCGTACAGCGCTTTTTCCTGAAATTGATATGTCTCTCCCTTCTAGAACGTTTTATCCTAAATCTGATAGCGAGATTTCACCCCGTTCCTTTGTTAGGGTCCAGAAATCGAGCCCCAAGAGGATGAGGAGGAAGCAAAGTCTTTATCTATGCAACCGGAAAAACAGGTTCAGGTTGGTGACATTTTTGGTAGTGTGAAGTCATAACTGTAAGTTATCATTGCTCATTTGTCAAAAGTATCATGTTACAAAGTGGTAGGTGACTTGTCAAATTTAATGAAGGTAAACAAAATGGTTATTATTGTTGATAGTTAATTGTGTACACTGTACATAATTAGCTAAGATAATGATCATTGACGGTACCATTACATGTTATTCCGCCATGGTTAAACTGTTTTACAGTTATTTGGACACTAGTCCAGAAAATAACTATGTATTTCATGCCGCCGGCCGTTATCGACGGTTTTGCATGATTCAAAATCCGCCGGGCACGTTAAATTCCCGGCCTAGTACTTACAAAAGTAATCTAGGTTAAAAATCACTAGAGAATGGGCTGGCAGCATTGATTCTTAAATGTCAACAAAGTTTGACATAGAAGTTACTTTGGTTGAATTAATTAATAATAATTTTTTACTTTTTAAAAATGATTTAAATTTGTCGGCATGAAAAATTTTGAAGATTACACGTCCAGAACTTAATTTACAACCTCGTGGAATGTAAGACTATTATTTGCATGTATGGAAAATAAACGTTAACATAAGGGCATACAAACTGATTCACATAATTTCCTAATGAAATTTAAATACAGCCAGCAATACGTTTTTCATTCATAACTTGATCCAAAAACATGAACTTTTGTATGGTTTGAACATCCTTCACACAAGACTCAATTATTATAAAAATTTGAAAATGGCAGTAATCGGCAAAATTTCTTTTTATTTAAGAAACTGACTCATCATTTATCAATATCATATCGATCCTTTTGTCATTGGAGCACATTTTAATTATAACAAAAATTATTTCAGAATTATTATATCAAGTGACCACTGATTAACGTATTATTGGCTGCATTTAACTTTCGTTAGGGCCGGAATGTTATGTGAATCAGTCTGTACCGGGTGAGATAAGTTTTATCGTCAGTGCGAAAACATCCACTTCTAATCAATTTAAAATTTTCAAAAAATTTAGGAATGATTGTGTATCACTCTAGAACAGTTTGTAAAAATTTCAAAATGTTTAATAAAACAGGTAAAGATTTTGTTTTAATTCAATAACTGCTACATTAATTTACATAATTTTTCACTGAGAGTCCTTTCAAACATTCAGGAAAAATTTGGTGTCATTGAAATCATGAAAACATCACCGGTTTTTGAAATATGTAAATGGAATTTGATATTAAAGCGTAAAATTTAGCTATGATTTATTATTAAATTGGGCGGTCAGTTTCACAAAAGAAGTTGACAATGAGATATTTATTTATGACTGCAGTTGTAAATCTTGGTCATTTTTCGCTCTTAATGTTAAAATTGGAATAATTCAAAAACGAATAATTTTCTTTTGATGCGAATTTCGTAAATGTGTTCTTTGAATTAATTGTGAATTATGAACGTGTACGAAATAACATATACTATTTTTTCTTCAAACCTTCATAACAAATTATTTAAGACATGTTAAGAAACCAGGTAGGAATTTCAAATGATTTACCTAGTTTACTTTACTGCCGCTCAGCAGCGGAGATAATAACTTCACGGACGCCCTCAGCGGAGATAATAACTTTATCTGCCGTTCGCAGCGGAGATAATAACTTTATCTGCCGCTCGTCAGCTCGTTACATGCCATGACAATGAAGTGACACTTTAGCATTATCAATGCAGCAGGATAATGTCATAATTTACGGACGTTTGAAGAAAAAAAATTTTTTTTTGCTCAAAATCGATTTTTTAAATTTTATGGATCTGAATTAAGTGATAAGTGAAAATTGATTACACACATTTGAAGTCTTATATCAAGTGAATGTAACCCTAAAGTTTCTTAATTTTTATTAATTTTTTAATAGGGTTAATCGTGCTGACGATAAAACTTATCTCACCCGGTACAGTGTGGTGATAAAGTAAGAAACAAAATTTATAATTGCGTTATTTAATGTTTTCAAACAAAACGTTCGGACCGGTCAATTTTATTTTTTAATTAGCCACCTTATGACATAAACATTTTACTTATGTCGTCATGTATTCTTGCACAATGACGTCATCATTGGTTTTTTTAAATTACAACCCCCACTTTTTTCTTCTCTTTTTGATAGACCTTCCTATTAATTACCTACATAAACGATGAATAAATAATTTTTTTCTATTATTGATTCAAAAAATTGAAATTCACGCATAGTTATCGGTGCCTGAAGTGGGTCATTTTCTAACGTGTATTTCTTTTTGCATTGTTAGTAAGATCGAAACCATAGAAACCATACAAAACAGTGTGTGAAATGCGATTTCACGCACACGACTATTTCTGTGTTTCACTTCACGCACTGTATTTTATTAGTTACCTAGCAACATGGTCACTGCATTGAAACTTCAGAGTTCCTTCAAAAATTTGAATTTTTAATTTCAATTTTTTGAATCAATTATAGAAAAAATATTGTTTATATTTCGTGCGTGAAGATGTTTTTGTGCATTCAAAGGCTTATACTGCCTCGACCTTCGTCTCGGCGTAAAAGACCTTTTCATGCACAAAAAACACTCTCTTCACGCACTTAATATAAAAATAACTATTAACGCAAAATTGTTTTTCAATGGGGTTATTAAAATTGAGGGTTTATTTTAATAGACCAAATAATTTAGAACATTTACGGTAGAGAATTCGCGCTGAAATGGAACAAATCAGCTCTGACACCCTGACACTATTGACCTCACTGACCGCAGTGTACCATGTTTACACTCGTGTCATTCCGTGCCAAATGGTTGGCGGGGGGCAATTTGAACGTTAGCGTTAAATTTTCTTGTTAACCTTAGATGTTTATTTGTTCGGCCTTTCGGTACTAACTAGTTAATAAATTAATCATTAATATAGAAAATAATAAAAATATTTTTTAAAGGAGAACGCACACTTTATATGTAATTCTAAAGACCACTCAAATGGGGATATTTTGATACCAATCGACGCGTCTTGAAATGACAAATATTTGATACCATTGCGCCAAAACGCTAACTCTATAAATAAAGCCGCAATCTATAATTGAAAATCAAAAACTTCCATTTACTTTATATGAGTGGGAAAGAGAGCGATAGATACCCTTCTCGGGTTAGTTTTGGGACTCCATAAATAAAAATAGTTATTTACGGGGGCAATTGATTTCTTAAGAGGGTTCACAGTAAGATGTATAATTGCAAAGATGACACTGAACCAGTACAATGCCTTTAAAAGGGAATAGCCGAATCCGTAATCCCCCATAAATTACAAATGACAATTTTATGAAGTGTTCTGACAGAAATCAGTTGGAAAATATTTCAAGTTTTATCGATTTTGTCGCTTTATTAATCGAGTTACACATTTGGCGCAATGATATCAAATATTCGTCATTTCAAGACGCGTCGATTGATATCAAAATATCCCCATTTGAGTGGTCTTTAGAATTACATATAAAGTGTGCGTTCTCCTTTTCAACAATTTTTTTTAAATGTAAGGGGTTAAAATTTTTATACTGTCATGTAGACAGTTAAAAGAGCTATCAAAATAATGACGAATAAATATGGGTTGCTATTTAAAAAAATTGATGATGTCATTACTTTGACAAGGATTGTATTTTACATTTTACGTCAATAAACGTGAAATTGAAATTAAAAATCGACCTGTTTTTATTCTTTTATCTAATCCCGTGGGATAAATGACACTTATCCCACTCATTTGAGTGGAATAAGGAACTTCATTACAGGACGCATTTCATTACTCCACTCAGTGGGATAAGTGAGCTTCATTACCCCACTCAGTGGGATAAGTAAGTCATTATTCCACTGAGTGGTGTAATGAAACTGGCGGAAATAAATAAGATTTACCTTTTTTTTTTAATTCGGAGCAGTCTTAGATAAAATTTTGTACATAACACGTGGGCTAAAGCATATTACAGGAAACTCGTGTGATTACAGATGAACTCGGGCTAACGCCCTCGTCATCTGCAATCTTCACACTCGAATCCTGTAATATTGCTTTTATCCCACTAATTGTGTAAATAACTATTTTCAAAACTCAACAGTTTATGATTTATCGAATTGTTGCGTTACTTTTGCCCCTCACTGTAACTTTATTATGAATTTTGTTCCTTATCAACACACTGTACCGGGTGAGATGAGTTTTATCGTCAGTGGGAAAACATCCACTTCTAATCAATTTAAAATTTTCAAAAAATTCAGGAATGATAGTGTATCACTCTAGAACAGTCTGTAAAAATTTCAAAATTTTTAATAAAACAGGTAAAGATTTTGTTTTAATTCAATAACTGATACATTAATTTACATAATTTTTCACTGAGAGTCCTTTCAAACATTCAGGAAAAATTTGGTGTCATTGAAATCATGAAAACATCACCGGTTTTTGAAATAAATGTAATTTGATATTAAAGCCTAAAATTTAGCTATGATTTATTATTAAATTGGGCGGTCAGTTCCACAAAAGAAGTTGACGTAGGTTATTTATGATACCCTTTAGGGACTTAAGAATTACTAGAAAAGTGGTCAACAGATGTTCCCAACAATGAGATATTTATTTATGACACTGCAGTTGTAAATCTTGGGTCATTTTTCGCTCTTAATGTTAAAATTGGAATAATTCAAAAACGAATAATTTTCTTTTGATGCGAATTTTGTAAATGTGTTCTTTGAATTAATTGTGAATTATGAGCGTGTACGAAAAAAAATTTTTTTTGCTCAAAATCGATTTTTTTAAATTTTATGGCTCTGAATTAAGTGATAAGTGAAAATTGATTACACACATTTGAAGTCTTATATCAAGGGAATGTAACCCTAAAGTTTCTTAATTTTTACTATTTTTTTAATAGGGTTAATCGTGCTGACGATAAAACTCATCTCACCCGGTATATTAATTTTGAGTAATTACGTGCAACTTATATTGGGTGATTCAAAATGATTGTGGCCAAGTATGTGGCAACTGTGTGGGTAGGGTAGAGTTGATATTTCTTTGACAGTTCATTGTCGCGCAATTTTGAAAACTGTCAAATCAATGTGTAATGAATTAATGATATTAAAAAAATCAAATGCACGCTTATGAAATGTCATACAAATGACAACTCTACCTCATCCACACAGTTGCCACATAAATTTTCGTACATAGTTGCCATACTTGGCCACAATCATTTTGAATCACCCAATACTTGTATAAACGGCGAATTATTGACGGAACGTTGAAATGAATATTAAACCTAAGATTATAACAATTTATTGCAAATTGAACTAAATGAACTAACAATAATTTATAACAAATTGTAAATATTTGGAATTTTTAATTTAATATAAAATCGATAACTAGAACTGTCATCTAAAGGTAGGTTTAAAAATTACGTTTAATTTACCGGAAATGAAGTCAGATTTACAACATAAAATATAATTTAAAATGAAATTTAAATTCAAAATATAAATTACGGTTGATGCCATGCAAATTGAACCAAATTTGCCACGTTGAGTATTTAGGATTAATTTGCTATTTAGGTTAATATTAAAACCAGTTTAGAGCTCACAGTTACAATTAGTTTATCGTTTAGCCGGGAAATTAAAATGAATTAATGATCGAGATTGAATTAGAATCAAAATAATTTTAAAGTTAAAATTTGTTTACAATTTAATGTAAGTATAAATTGAATTTAATGTAGAATTGACACTTTAAATTTCGGAATTAACACTATAATTACAGTAAAAAATGGACAATTGAGATTAATTTGTAGTTTAAACAGAATATATAGTTAATTTAATAATTTACAGTATCCGTAGAATTAAAATTAATTCACAAATTTTGTTGGTAATAGCAAATTAGTAATTACACTACCAAATGGCGCGTTAAGGTTGATTTACATTGTACCTAGGAACGACAACTGTTCTACAAGTTAGATTCGAAGTTACAATTAATTTACTGTTTAAAATGTGGAATAAAGGTAATTTAGACTATGCATGGCAAATTTGCAATTTGAAGCGACAAACTAATATAAAGCAAAAATATAATTTACAGTAAATTATACTAAGGACAACGTAACATTTTATCTGCCCCGCCCATTTCATTTTCTTAGTTACCAATCAAATAGGTTGTTAAGACGATCTGATTTACACAGTAAAAATTTCTGACATTCGAATTGTCTTAATGACATTTTATTTTTTAGAACCTAAAACAATAATTGTGGACTTGACAGCAAAATTCTAACCTTAACTTTTTTACGTGGCAAATGTGATGAAAAGTTGTACAGATTGAATCTGGCTTTGATTCTGATTGGTCAATTTTAGTGGGCGGAGCAGATAAAAAGTTATAACGGCAATACTATAGTTAATAGAGAGTTTTCGCGTTACGTTCCGTTAAAATAACCGTTACGCTATTCGCGAGCAATTACCGTAATCGCTTATTGTAATAATGAATCGGTTACGCTATTGCCTAGCAACACCGGCGTTAGCGTACACGGTTATCTGAAAAACGTAACGCGAAAACTCTCTAATAATGGGAATTAGGTACTTTAGTTGGAACAAATTAAACTGGATATTAAGGTTAAGGTTAATAACAGTTTAAATTCGAAAATTAAATTAAAATTAATTCTCAGTTTTAAGTGAGAACAAGATGAATTAAAACGATTTGTACTCACAATTAAGACTATAATTACACCGAAAACGAAAAGTTGAAATTAATTCATTGATGAAACTTGAAATTACGGTTAAATTAATTAAAATGAATGGAAATGTGCCACTTAATTGACGAATTAAAATTTATTTACTTTGCTTATTTATTGATTTAAATCATTTGAAGCTTAATTCTGCACGGTAAAGTTAAAACGAATTTGCTTAAGAGCAATAATTTAACTTAACTTTCGTAATTTCAAATTAAAATAAATTAATTAAAATTGTATGTTAAAGTCCAAAGAAGGAACTCGAGTTTAACGAACAAAAATAGTATATTAAGTAAGTAAGTAATAATTTAAAACGAAGATTTGATTCGCACTCCAATTACATAATTTAATTTTAATTTGCCGAATAGAAATTTTACACTCTTGTTTTGTTGCCGAACTTGTACTTTAACAAGTTCTTCTGAGCCCTTAGTTTATTAAAACATTTTATGTAGTTCTTTGCTGTTTTCTTGTGTACAAGGCTTAATCTTGTTTTTCAGTTTATTTTTTTTTGTATACTTTTTTTACCTTATTGATTTAGGTCTGGTCAAATAAATGCCGGAGTCATGCACAAGATAAAAAAATCACGAAAACCGAAGAAGATCAGCAAAATTGCGGCTTTGGAGGCCGCCATCAACATCATCGAGAATTCCCCCTTGAACGATTGCTTGAACGAATCCGTTGCCTCCGAACCGGAGGCAGTGCCTCCTAAAGACCCGACCCCCAGTCCCGAGCCCGACCCCACGAAGAAGTTCTTCAAGTCGTCGCGCCACAAAGGCGTAGTCACCGTCAGCTCCAACATCAAACTCGAGGTGAGCAACGGACGCATCAGTCTGATGCCCAACAAGAACTTGAAACGGCTCAGGGTGCCGGAAGATAACAACGCGAAGAGGATGAAATTGAGCGACTTCGACAACGAGCAACCCCTGATCCGAACCAACGACATCTTCAACATCATCCACTCGCTCGAGGACAAAGAAAATGAAGAGAAAAAACCCGAACCCGTGGTGCTGATGTCGCCGACATCGCAGATGTGCAACATGACTTCAGGTCTAGCCTTGAACAGTCCGAAAAAGGCGAGGAATCTGACCACAGTTTTGGAGGCGATGTCTTCGAACAACGAACCACAGAAGAAACTGTTTCCCGTCTTCTACCCGGGCAAGACATTAATACCACCGAAAAGCGAGGTGAAGACTACCAACAGCATCAACCCGGCAAAGAAATTCAGGACGATTGCCAAAGACCAGATGCTATTGGATGCTGGGCAGAAGAGGTGGGGGGCGACGCAGTGCCCCGAGTGTAAAATCATGTATCATATGGGGGACCCAGGGGATGAGGTTATGCACCTCAACTATCACAACGGAGGACACATCTTTCGTTTCAATGTGAGTTACAGAAAGCGGAAATGAAGGAGGATTTTTTCGATGTTTCGTTTAGGGTTGGAAGAACGAAAGAGTGGTTTCCGATGGTTCGTTAGATGGCAAGATCATACAGATTATACCGAACGACTCCAAAATCTGGTGGAAGAAGGTGAAGGAAGTGATGGAGAGGATCAACAGGGATTTGGGATTTTTCGATGTAGAGTTTAACACTGCAAATTCCCAGGTGAGAATTCTCAAGAAGGGGAAAGTTATCTAGGGTATTATGATGTGATAGAAATAGATAAAAAAGTATATGTATAATGTGAAATAGCGACCTACCGGTAGGTACATTACATTTCCACTTTTTTTCTCATTGACAGCGAAATGTATTGCGTCGTCGTTTTGTAAATACGAAGAACACACTACAAGAGATAACTAATCGAAACGTCAAGGGCAAATTTGAAAAACGCAATATATTTTATTTATAGAATAAAGTGCTCCTGAAACGATCATTGTGTCGGTGCCAAAAATTCGTTTCATAAATTTGACTTATCTATTGGCGAACATCTTAACAAAATCTTATTTTTTGAAGCCAACTCACTTACGAAACCAAAAAAAGATTTTTGTGCCACCAACTGCGCAACGTTACCTCCTGTTTCAGATATTTTTCTACATAAAAAGTAAAATGATCGTGGGGGCCTTGGTGGCCGAAGCGAAAGCGGTCGCCCACAAGTTGTTGACGACGCACCAAGACCAAGTGGACCTCTGCTCCGAGGAGGCCTATCCGATCAAGTGTGGGGTGTCACGTATATGGGTTGCTCAGAATCAGCGCCAGAAGGGTGT
The DNA here is from genome assembly GCF_963966145.1 of Tenebrio molitor. Lineage (NCBI taxonomy): Eukaryota > Metazoa > Arthropoda > Insecta > Coleoptera > Tenebrionidae > Tenebrio > Tenebrio molitor. The sequence continues at coordinate 16,931,642 of NC_091047.1, forward strand.
GGCAACGGCTCTGATGGACTGTCTCAAGAGGAATTTCATGTTCGGGTATATCATGAGGAATGAAGACGTCGCCTTTAGTTCTCCGACGGAAATGGGAAAGATATTCGGGAAAAGCTACTTCAAAACGCCAAACTTTTTAATTTATTTTGTATAATTATATCAACATTGCCATATGTTCGTATTTTACGATGTTGTGACCTGTATTTCTTAACACAATTAACCATTATAGTTTTTTACGAAATTCGTGAGAATTTCGCGACATACAAATGTTCCCCCCTGATCTTCCTCTCGATAACGATCTCGGTTCTGAATTTATTTTTACACATGAGCGATGCGATTTCGTCGATATTGTTTTCTTTTAGAAGCACCATGTAGCAGACACCTTTCTCACTTAATGAAGTATTCAGATTGTGGAGCACTTGGTTGGTGATTTGACGCCCTTGTAGACCTCCTGCCCATGCGCGATTCAAGCCACGACCGACGGTCTCTGAAGGATCGGTGACCACGTAAGGCGGATTAAATAATACGACGTCAAAGAATTTGTCTCGAAAATTACTGAGTAAATTCATTTGGACGCAACTGACGGCAGCCCCATTTAGTTCGGCTGTCTCGACAGTGGCGTCACAAGCGTCGGGATTAACGTCAGTAGCGAAATACACACAGTCGTTCACAACTGACGTCAAAGCAGTTACCACAATTCCACTTCCTGATCCTATCTCGACTGCAAATTTAGGTTGCAATCTTCGTAAGAATTCCATCTCGTGCTCCAGCGCGTCTAGAAATAAGAACGAATCCTCGCTCGGCTCGTACACGTTCGGGTGCTCCCTCAAGTCATATTTAGGTGTTCTGAGCAACATTAGGGACTTTGATCTTCGATCGTATTGTTCAAGATGATTTTACGTTTGACGGTTTCTTTCTCGATCGACGCGTGTACTCTATTCAGCCGGTCTTGCACGTTCTGCAGGATGTTGGACAGCACGGTCACTCGCTGCTTTGCGTTGATCAGCTTCTTGACGTAATTATCCAAATCGACGGTTGACTGTTGACTGTCGCTGATTTTCTTCAACTCCTCGCACAGTGTCTCGATGCACTGTTTCAGTTCCAGTTGGGAAATTCTGAAAAAAGAAAGTAAATACGAGAAGAGGCGGCCATAAATGAGTACCTTGTGGCTCGGACCCGCTCGTCTAGTTGATCGACGGTGGGCTTGATCAGGCCCATTAGACCCTCGGCTAGAGTGTCTCGAGTGGGGTTGTCGCAGAAGTTCTCCGTGTTTTCGTCAATCGAAGTCGCGGTGCTTTCCGAATCCACATCCATAATAACAACTTAACCTCACTTGCGGTGACAGGTGACGGGTGACAGTCCAAATCTCAACGGGAGGCGCTAGGTTCAAATCTAAATTGATCGATTGCAGGTTTGCACGATTGTTAGTTTCAGGTGAAAATGAATTGTTGTTGATTTATTTAGGGTTAAATTTGGGGAATAGTGAAATGTGGAAGTAAATGACAATTGTGTGGCGACAGAGTGTCGTTTCTGTTGCCGATGCGAATGTTGTGTCGTGACTGATTGAAGGTGGTGATCGAGTGGGGCGGTTGATTGGATGAGAAGGGTGGGATAAAGGGGTGCGAATGTGATAATTTCTTGTGAATTCGAAATTCCCTCGTGGTTTTGACACTCCGTGTAGGCCGTAGGTGTCGCCAGCGTCGTTAGTTGTCAGTAGTAAGTCAAAATGGCTGCCAGCGATGAAGAGCCAATGCATCATTTATACGAAGTTTTCACCAATTGTTTTAATAAAATCGCCAACAAAGCGCCAGGTGAGTGAATTTTCACTATGATACCTTCCCGTTGAGTGTCTCCTTTGGCCGGTGGGGCCCGCTCGGCGCGTGTTTGTTGTGAAAATACGAACATGGTTTTACGCGTGCGATCCAAAACATTAAAACAGCTTGTTTAAAATGCCGAAATTCTCGATGAAATCTGGCTCTGGGGCCCTCCGCCGTTTGAGTGGAAGGCGTCGTGCCGCTGCAGGGGCGAATTCTGGCCCACAACGCCGATTCCGAGCCCTCTCTCCGCCGTTTCGAGCTGGTCGGGTCTCCTCTCGGTGTTGTCATTGTGGGAAGTTTATTAGCGAGTGGTTTATTTACGTTATTAGGGCCCTTTGGCGGGTGCCGGAGCGGCGGCATTTTCTCCCTACCGATAAATTATTCACAGGAGACGAGCGTTACTGGTGGAGATCGTCGCTGGTGATCATTGTTGTTATCGCAAATCTCGATTCTGGAATCGGAAAACATGGAGACATTAGAAGACAGTCTCGGGGGCTGTCCCGGCATTCAACAGTCCGTCCACTTGTTAGCTCCCGTAGCGCGGTTCCGGAAGGGTCGACTGGGACGAACTCCGACACCGAAACTGTTGCGGCTCAAGGAAAATGAAAAGTCGAGGGAAAACAGGTGGAGAAGCCGCAAGAGTGCTGTTACATTCGGTCCCTTTAACATCAACTAGTTCAGTGACACCTTTTAATTGTTAACACTCGGTCCAGGGTCCAGGTGAAGATATTCGAGGCTGCGCCTATCCGTGCACGTGTCTCATGTTTTCATCGACGCATTATTTGTGGGAAATTCGCCGTGGAAAGTCGTTATCACGTGGAGTGGCTCTCTTTCGGTATCTGGAAAACGACTGAGTGATTTTTCGATTTTCGGCACCTTTTCCCTACATCCACCGTATATATGGGTCATATTCATATTTAATTGCTCTTACGAATTGGTCCCTACGACATGAACAGTTAGAGTTCATTATCCTGCCTGTTAAAATGCTCGTGTGTGTATCTTCTTTCGTTCTTGTTTACGCCTAATGTCTTGCTGTTATTTCCAACAGGTAAAGTGAGACGGCCGCATCAAAACGTGTCCGCGTTTTGAGATAGTTCGTTATACTACAAAACATCTGCTTTTGGTATTCAACCGTCTTTTATACAAGACATTACAATTTTGCCTCTTATTACCTAATGAATTAGAGTTTTTTCGTGGCGGTATCGTTAATTTATTGTCGGTTTCGACATTTTTCCTATTTTCATCTTTTTTTCCTTCTTCTCTCTTCACGTTTCGAATAGAAGTTTTCGGTCGGCAAGAGAGATTAATAAATTATAATCGCGCTCGTAAAAAGTTCATCCAAATAAAGCGAACGTTAAAACGCCAATCGCCGTTACGATTTCGGCGCTCCGGAGAAACCGGACGGTCATTGATGGCGATCAAAGAGAATTGCGTCATTTTCGATTTTGATCGATCGATTCCGGGTCGTTTTAAATGCTTCGAAAATGATGTGTTTCCTAAATGCAGAAAAACCGGAGGAAAATTGGTTAATTCGATTTGTTTTCTTGGCATTTCAGCAAGCGGTGTTGACGAATTTGTAACACTCCCAATCACAGAAACTGTAATTGCAGATTTAAACATTTACCCGGATCTGTTTATATTTTTTTTTGTTCGACACTGTCAGAATTTGAGAATTTTCTCCTGTGTGAACGGATTTTGATAACTGTCACAACTTCTAAAAACAAAACGTCAAGCTAATTTTAAAGATTATAAGCGATTTGGAGCCTTTAAGAGGCTCGTCGAACAAAAAAACGTTGTATTCAACTCGTTCGTTTGTAAATTTTAAACTGGCCCACTCATGCCAAAAAAGGCCCAATTTACACAAACTCGTTAAATAAACTACTATTATTAATCAATCAATGGCCAACAAGAATTTAAATGGGATAAGATAAACGGAACGAACGAGTTTATACTTACACATAAATTTTAAATACATACATTATTCTTTGTTTGGTTTCATTATTTAAATGACTAACGTTAATGTATTTGTTGAACCGAAAAATGTTGGAAATCGGATACAAGCTGCAAGGTGCACGAAGAATAAAGAAAAAGTTATCTATTTAAATTATTTAAAAAATTGTCACGGAGTTTATTCATTTTATTTAATAGTGCCGGTAATAATTTTGTTTTGATATTATTTCCGCTTTCCCAGGGAAATGATTATTCATTAAGGGCTCACGTACAGGTGTTCCCATATACATATACTGCAAATATGTAATATTCTTTCACGATAATAAGAAATTTTAAAACTCTTAATATACTATATGCTGTATAAATATTTTATTTTTAATTTTTCTCTTTTTTTTTAAATAATTCATCTTTCTGTAGAACTGAAAGAGAAAAAAGCACAAACCTATATTTTATTTGTACTGACACGTTTCAAACCTTTTTTTTTGTACAGATATCGATTTATTTAATGTGTTATTGTTGTTTTTTGCATTGTTGCTACTTTAATTTATTTAAACATGATTTTTGGCGTTCAAAAACATTTTTCTAATTTTCAAAATCTTGCAAAGAGCCAACTGGTGTGACAGGAACTACTATCTGTTTATGTCATTAAAATATCAGGTAAAAATGTTTAAAAAAATCAGTATTCGTTTTTGTAGAAGATATGGACCCATTTGTTACACTAAATGTGGCAACATTTAAAAACATTCTGTGTTTCCCAATAGTCTACAAATATTTCATTCTTGTTGTATCCATGGAAATGAGAGAGAAAAATTAAAGCCATGTTGCCGTACGTTATTTTACGTAAAACGGACATAAAATTACTTCTTGAAAATGCTGGAAATAATGAAGTAAATAATTGCAAACCTGATCACAATCATTCAGAATTTTTATACCACTGGCTACTAAAAAGCAAATAGTCAATAGTATATTATGCACCGAGGAAGTGAAGTGGATGATTTTTACCCCAGGTGCAGTTTGTAGCCCGAGTGTTGTACAAAGCACTGAGGATAAAAATCATTCACTCCCGAGGTCTATATACTATTTATTGCACGACTTGTATACCGGGTGTTTGGTGTTTAAGGTAACAAACTTTTCTGACATGCACAGCTAGGTTAAATGAACTATTTTTCTGAGTGACATTTTTTTCAATTTGCTTTTTTATTATGCTGAACTAAACTGACTAAACTCTGTTTCCACTGTTTAAGAGCCACTGTTCGTATCTGTAATTATTAATAATAACTAATAAAGATTTGTAAAGGAAAATGCCTTAGCTGACGCCTTTCTAATTTAGAAATCCGGTGGATCTCACACAGTAGTTCTTCAAATTGAAAAAATGATTAGGTACTTGAAAATTATAACACATACTAAAAAATGTTACTAGAATAAAAGTTTTATTTTGTCTATTTCTTTACACAGGAGAAGTTTGTCACCTTTTACCCCAAACACCCTGTATAATGTGCAACTTTACTCCCTGATTGTACAGGGTGATTCAAGTTTTACCGCCCGCACGATAAACCCTATTAAAAAATTAGTAAAAATTATGAAACGTTGGGGTTACATTCCCTTCATATAAGGCTTCAAATTGGCATCAAAAGAAAATTGTTAGTGTTTGAATTATTGCAATTTTAACATTAAGAGCGAAAAATGACCAAGATTTACAACTGCAGTGTCATAAATAAATACATACCTCATTGTTGGGTAGACATCTGTTGACAACTTTTCTAGTAATTCTTAAGTCCCTAAAGGGTACCATAAACAAGCCTCTTTTGTGGAAGTGACCGCCCAATTCAATAATAAATCATAGCTAAATAATATACTTTAATACTTTAATATCAAATTTCATTTATTTCGGAAACCGGTGATGTTTTCATGATTTCAATGACACCAAATTTTTCCTAAATGTTTGAAAGGACACTCATCGAAAAATTATGTCAATTAATCTAGCGGTTATTGAATTAAAACGAAATATTTACCTGTTTCATTAATAGTAGATTACATACCGAAGTGGAAAGTGTTTCATTCCTGTCGAGAGCTAAGATAGTTTACCAAGGCGTAGCCGAGGTGAACTAATGCTCGAGACAGGAAGGAAACACCTTCCCACCGAAGTTTGTATACTATTTTATTCGGAATCATTACATTTTTAGCAAATAAACAATTAATTTGGTGCAATTTCATTTCTACCGTTTTTCGACAATTCGTGTACGCCACTGGAAAAACGTTATAACAGGGCGGAAAGTGGCCTATTACTGACCAAGAGAGGGAAGAAAAGATAAGAAGAAATGGTTAACTTTCCGCCCTCGAATAAGGTTAGGAATGTGCATATTACAATACGATTCCGAATAAAAAAGTTTAAATTTTTACAGAATGTTCTACGAGTATAGCGATACACAATCATTCCTGAATTTTTTGAGAAGTTTAAATCGATTAGAAGTGGGTGTTTTCGCTCGGGCGGTAAAACTTGAATCACCCTGTACTGTGAAGTAAAGTGGGTCTTTTTTCCCATTGGGCAAAAAAACTTTTACCTTTTATGATAGATATTTATTTCATATTAATTTTTTTGCTCGATATGCAGTTTGTAGCCCGAAGGCGAAGCCCGAGGGTCCTACAAAGCAGCGACGCACAGAGGAGTATTGGACGGTGAAAGTTGATCAAAAGTAGAAAATTTAAAATTTAATTTCATGTAGTTGAACCATCTAGTGGGGTAATACCGGGTGATTTTAAATGAATGTGACTTTTTTTCATAGGTTGGTAATAGTATTATTGTTGGTTATTCTGTTTTTTAATGTGATAGTTGACATAAACATAGGCGTCCTCGCCTATTTGACACAATTTATTAATACATAAAATGTCAAAATGACGATGAATGATGTGTTGATTAAGGTATCAAGTTTGTCAAAATAATTTATGAAAAATGTTCCCAACTTAAGAAAAAAGTCACAATCATTTAAAATCACCCGGTAGATAAAGTATGTTGTCACTTGCCGGTTTAAAAAAAAAGCACGATGGCGGATGCGTAGACAAACTCTATTGTTTCTCAGCACTCATGTTCTGACCTGCTACGTTATTGGTTATACGAACTTTGAGTGTGAATTTTTTCTGTACTCGTGGAGTTTTCTGTGATGGACGTTTTGCGTTTTGATTATTTTTTTATTAGCGTTAACACAAAATAACTGCAACTGGAAGTTATAAATAACGTATGTTTTGAAAGTAGAGTGTTTCAAACTAATTTCCAAGGCCCACTTTTACGTGTACTAACCTCTATACAGACTGGCTACGAAAATTGAATTCACTTTTCCACATTTGCCTAAAAGATGGAACTACAAAAAAATAAAATGGAATTGCTGGAAACATTGTTTTTTTACGTAACTATGCATTCAAAAAAATGTAGCTAAATGCTTGTTGTAGCCGATTATGTTGCACGCTAAGGCGACCTTCTCAAGCAGGATAATATACTTATTCGCTGCTCAATATTGAAATTCATAATTTTAAATTGACAATGACATTGACAATTGTTAAAAATAGTGGCAATTGCACGAAATAATTGAATTCGATGTTGCCATTTAATTAAATATATTTTTTCGATCCTTAAATTTTTTGTAAAAACAGTGACATCTTTTGGCAATATGAAGAAAAGTGACTCCTATTATTTTTAAATATACAGGATCGCTAAAAAGTATGGAGACAGCTAAATATTTTCAGAACGGTTTGGCCTTTTTTTGTGGTTACGGTTGGCTTCAAAAAAAAAACCGGAACTGTCAGAAAAAGTTCTGTCAGATTTTATTACATTTTTATAGTTTGAAACGGCCTTAAAAAAACTGCACTTATGTGTCACTGTCAAACAGACATAAATGGACAAATTAAATTCCCAATTTCCAATTAGGTCAAATTTCATTTCCCGTTTTTTTTTTAAGCCAACTGTACATGATTCAACTACGTTAAATTAAATTTTAAATTTTCGACTTTTGATCAATTCACCGTCCAATACCCCTCTCTTTGACGGTGCAATCATGCACTTCCGAGGTGCAGATACTATTTATTTTTTTACACGACCCAAAAATTTTAATTGAAAAAAGCCGGAAAATTAAAAATTATTTTTAACTGTCAACATGACACAAACTTAACCTAACGTTTAAAAATAATTTACAAATCTAAAAGATATATTAAAAAATTTAATTATTTTTCTCATAATTTTCTAACATGGGTGACATTGCCTCACTGAGTTGTTCCGCGAATTTTGGAACATCCAGTATAAGGCACACCTTGTAGAGAGTGATTTTGAAGGTTCTGCAGATATTTTAAGCCGAGATAGAGCCCCACAAAATGTAATAATTGAGCCAATAATGCCTTATACGAATGTTAATATTTTTCGAGAAAAAGGGGCTAAAAGTTTGTCAAAAAAAGTTTGGGAACCACTGAATTTTATGAAAAAATGGGTAAAAAAATAAATCATAGTAGACTTTTTTTGTTGTCAGTTAATTCAAAAGTAACTCACTTTGACAAGAACATCAATCTTGACCTCAATTTAATTCACAAATGTCTTTCACCAACCTGGAGAAAATCGTTATGGTTTTTGATATATGGCGAAGTTCGTGGACACTCAGAGCTAAAGCGGCAAATCTACGATGAAAAGTTGCCTCGAAGGATGCTTCCCAACGCAGGAACCTTTGTAAACGTTATGCAACATCTTTGCGATTTCGGGCGTTTCGAATATGTGCGATCTTGGCCGCCAACGAGCAGATCGCATTGTAGTTGGAGAAGAGCAATTAACGTGTGGGTTACGTTAGGATTGTTGAAAATCACCTCGTACTCGTAGGTCCCGGTGTTTTACCTCGCTGTTTGAATGTAAACGGTTATCTTCAATTTTTAAAGTTTTGACCGAATTACTCGACGAAATTCATCTAGCAATTCGACAAAAAATGTGACACCTTTACGATGATGCACCGCTTCATTACTGTTTTCTCAATTTGGTTGTAGATCGTAAAATTTTATGTTACTTTTAGTTAAAGATCTTGCGAAACTTATAAATCTTAGTTTACCACTAGCAGGTAATATTTTAAGCAGGGTTGTATTGTATAATTCACCCAAAAATAAAGTAATTTTATGGACTTTGGTCGATAATTTTTTATGTATTATAATTTTGAGGTCACTTTAATTACCAACTTGAAGAGAGTTATTATATCTTTTACCTTTGCAAATAGGAAAGGGTCTCAGTACGGTACTGAAAATGGACCCACTGGAGACGAGGTAGGTAGAGCACAGTCGCGCGACGGGTGTCAGAAGCTTAGTGCGCTGCCATAACTGACCCCCTCAAGTTAATGTACTCCATCCCTCATAAAATCACTATATTTCTGGGTCTACTTTTCCCAACCTTTTCATACCCAATCATTGTGCCTGTTAATCGCCCATAATATGCAATAAAATTTTACGACCTACAACGAAATTGAGAAAACAATACGTTCAAAACGCCGCTCAGGAAATTCGTGAATAGAGTTCGCTTTTCTTGGACACGTTGTACTGAAGCTTGCATTGCAAATGATGGTAGGCATTTCGAGCAACTTCTTTGATGATTCATTTTATGTTTTTACTCACAATTTTTTTTACTTTGTTGTTTAAGCCTTTGTTGATTTCTGAATAAGTTGCAGGCATTATTTTATCATCACTTTACAAATTTTATCACAAATTCATGATGAGATTCAAAAAACTTGAACGATCATAACCTCGAATGCCATAAAAACTTGACTTTTTAGGTTGGTCGTTCGTCAAAATTGCCTGCCAAATTTGAAATTTTTCAGCGTTTTCCAAAGAAAGTGGTTGCTTTGAATTTTCTTATAAACCATTAATATTTGTACCGAGTGACTATAAATGATTGAAGCAAAATAGGGGATTGGCAACACTGATGCAGTTGGTAGTGCAAATCTTCTCGTGCATCATCTGTCAATCATTTCTATTTAGGTTAGGTTAAGTCACGAAGTATAGTCGTTTTCAATGACATCCGTGCTGTCAATATGACAATATGTTGGCATCACTTGTTGTAATAATTTTGAATTTCCTAATTTGGCAATTTACCTTGACGCGGCAAATTGACAAATTCAAATTATGTATTATGTATCATTTCCGACAAATCAAAGAAAATATGTAGTATGATTCGGATTCCGAGGATGATTTAGTTTAACCGTGTTGTACACCATGTGGAAGACTGGGTTTTATTGTTTGTTGTTGATGTTTCACGAAGTATAAATTTCCTTTTATCATAATCTCAATTTGTTATTTGACATTTTTTTAACTAGGATTTGCTTATACTCTGAATACTGTTAATGAATTTTGGTGTCCAATCTGTTTCAACATATTAAAAATGACACTGACAGCACGGATGTCATTGAAAACGACTATACATTGTTTTGTTTGTTTGTTTCAATTTTGAAAATTGCGTGTCATGCCAACGATGTTGGCAACTAAAGATTTCAAATGTGTTACCAACATAACAAAATACATACATCATTTTCAATCATTGGTAGTCACTCGGTATAAGGCAAGTTGGGTTATTTTGCCTTCTTTTAACACGTACTGCATCAGGTTAAAATATCTGCACAACCTTCAAAGTCACTCTATATTTCTCATCTTTTAACTGGTTTCATTTGAAAATGTTCCAAAACATTTCTTTTCGCTCTATTTTGTGCACAAATTGTACATGATGGTCTGTACGAGGCTTTATTATTTTTAACATTTCCATAATATATTTTTCTGGAAAATAAATGTCCATGGTGTTTGTTTAGAAAAGTAATAAATAAAACTATGTGAACTTGTATTTACCATATTATTTTTATACTTACGCGATGATTAATGAAATTTGATTTAAGTACATTAGAAATTATGTATTCAAAAATTTGTGGCCTGGAAGTAATAGTACTACAGGTATCAGTTTTAGTTTTTACTTTGTTTATAATTTTTTAAACACAAATTTTTTCTTTATATTTCTGTTTGTTTTTTTATCATTTCAACGAAAAGTAGGGAAATCTCCATATCTGATTTAATGTGAATCTCCTTTATTTTTGATCTTCTATAAGGTGTACTGATATACAGGCTGTTCAATAAACAATTTCCACCATTTGCATGGTGGAATTAATTTGTATTCTACTTTTCTAAAAATATTCTCATGAAGCGCAAACATTATTAGTAAGTTATTAAGCAGGATGTTTGCTTCAAACATATATTTTTCATTGTTGTTTAAGTAAATTTAATATAGCTATCACATTTATACTTAAAGATTGTAAAAATCTAATTATTATTAAAAGCTCATTTTTGTCATAGGGATTAGTAATACGTAGAAGAAATAAAGTGTATACGTTTCATTCATTATATGAAACTATCGTTAACCAACTATTCAATTAGAACGATTTTGATTGTTTTTAAAATATAAATTCACAATTAATGTTTCCTATATGTACATGTTTTATCATTTCTACGAAAGTAATCATTTATTCTTTATTTAATGGTGAAATTGTAGATATGATCGAGTGAGATATTTAGTTAACCAGGTGTGCTTAAATTTTAAAATGTGACGTCAGTAGCAATGGGGGAAATTACGTGCTTGCTTTTTACTTAACAAGTAACATTGTCAATCGTTTGCTGATAAAGTTACCACGCTGATGGGGGTCTGTTCTGTGCATTCTTTGCATGTACTTAAGATAAATAAAAGTTCAATTTATCTTGTAAAAATGTACCATATAAATGCGTGTTGGACCATTCCACGAGTCAGTGCACAAGGGACATAAAACAGTTAACTCAGAATTTTTCTTCTGGGTCGGATGTTATTAAAACGAACCACAAAATTCTTTCAAAAATTTAATCTAAATTTTCATTTAAAATATAGAATCTGTTCTTTTTCTCAAAAAAGATAGAAAACAGAGTGACAGATCACTAGAGTCGAAATGTAAGTAACAAAGGACAATCGTGATTTTCTTGATGTTAAAATTGGCAAAAGTCGTAGCACAAGCGTTCGAGGAAGACAAAGAAAGTTATTGCGAAAGATCGGAAGAGACGGTCCTTGTTGGGGTGGTGTTTGCGTTATTTCGGTCACGTGACCGGCGGTCATCCGTTCACCCATCATTGAATTCGGTAATTTTCCATCGAAGTGTATCATTTTTCACTGCAAGAGCAACCTTGAACCTGATTCGTTCCAATTTCATCCTTGATGACATCACGGCTAACGGAAAAAACAGATGGCCGACTGAAATCCAAAAAACCGAATCAAAGCAAACTCCACGGTTGGGATGACAGCTGGAAAGCACAATTTTTATCGGAGGCGCGCGGTTGCACCTTCGACCGGCACGCACGAGGTCAACGTTTCGACCGGTGCATCTTCGACATCCCGGATCGATCGATGGATCGACGACGGATCGATCGCACCCGATACACCGGACGATCGCGCAAGAACCTCGTCGAAATGCCGTTCGGGATGACGAGGAGAACCAATCAATCAGACCGAAATCGCGTCCTGTCAGGAATGAGAGTTAATGATGGAAAAATGGGAGATCCAGTCGCGGTATGGGCATTATAATGGGGCATGGGCGAGTTCTGGTGTTCAGAGGAACGTGAATTATTTCTCATTACAACGTGAATGTCATAATAAGATAATATTCATTAGTCGAGATCAGAGCCAGAAGATAGTAAGTTGACCGTGGTTTTGTTCGAGACAGGTCCACCGGAGCGGACAGTGTTGATTTCGATTATATTTGACATGTGGGATAATGTGGGATCTGAATTTGTGGCTCAAGGAATTCAGGAATACAGGAGATAGTTCGGTGTGTAGTTGTCAGAGGGACTTACAGGAATATTTAAAAAAAACCTACACTAAATTAAATGAATTTAAATGTTACATATTCAGAAAAAAAAATGTACAAAAAAACACCTAGGAAATCCACAAAATGATTAATATAACGAACAAATGAAATAAATGAAAATAGAAAGATTTAAAAAAATCTTTTTTTTTTTTAATTATTGTGGGATATACAGTTTGTCCACGGATTGAGTTACAAAGAGGTTTATGACTGACTAAACATTTTTTAATTTGAATTTCATATCTGGGGATTAAGCCCTGCTTGGCATGAAACTAATTTTAAGTATATTTTCGATTGTTTCAAATCAAGGAGGTCTTGGTGGTTTAGATAAAGTAAAGAGCGATCAAATTAATTTGTAATCGAGTCATCCATGGATTTGAATCCGTATGTCTTTTCGATTAATATGCCAGGTCTAACCTGTGTTTTTTGTTCAAGAAATGACATACGATTTCGGATTCATGGATAACTTAATTACAAATTAATTTGATCGCTCGATATAAGCCATTCAAAAAATTCCCGACATTTTTGACATGTCGAGTTTCTCAAAATGATATACATACATAATTAATGATAATCTTTTGCAATTTGGGCGGTATGTAATAGGATGATTAGGTCCTATGTACAGCCAATTAAAATATTAGGTGGTTAGTAGTTATGAAATAAACTAAAAAATTTACATATAAAATTGCAAATGTCAGGGGAGTTTTTTGAATAAGTTATAGCTGTTCAGTACTGACTACGGCAAAACGTCATTAAGAAAACTTCTTCGCAATGTAAAATCATCGCTCCATGAAATATCAGAAATATCGGCTTACTTTTATGAAACTCTGTCCACTTGTTGTTTGCAAACCCAATTAAATAATAAGTGATAAAAAAATCAATTCCAGTTTGTAAAACTCTATTTCTAAGTGACATTTGGGGATTTTCTTCAACTGAATGAAAAACTAAAACGGATGCTGCATCATTTTCGTCTAAATGTTTTCTTATTTTTTTAACATTTAGAATGGAACCCGTTCCTTGAAATTTTCGGACGGCCACATGAGAAATTGTTGTTTTAGGAAATTTTTCGTTAAATTTGTTGATAGCAAAGATCGCCAGTAGTATAATTCATAACACTGAATTAATTATGTATGTTCTCTCTTGTAGAGCTATTATAATAAGAAGTTTATCAACACTTACACCGTATAATGTGTAGTCTGACGTTTTATAAACTGCTTAAGCACGTTTGCAGTAGGTAGTTATGGTAATGTGATTTTGAAGATAAAATTCGCCTACTCAAAATTTCATGATTTTTTAATTAAAAACAGTCTAAATTTTCGAGATAAATGCGAATAAAAAACAACTGTAACAGCCAAAAATGAAAACTGCTTTAGGAGCCTGAAAACAAGCAGGTCATTTTATCAAGAGTAACTTTTTCTGAAAAATTTAAAATATTTTTTTTCCCTCTTTGTAACTCAATTCGTGGACATACTGTATATATTTTTTCAATGAAATGTAGACATTTAAATGACTACATTTGCAATGTTTTTCACATAGAACTGCAACTTTAGGTGGACAATAAATTTTCAAAAATGGTGAATTAGATCTTTTATAATCATAACTTCTTATGTGAGTGGAGGAGTGGACCAATGGTTTCATTTCTCGGTTTTACCATTTTTGAAAATAAAATAAGTAATTGACACTCAGTGAACGATGAGCTTTTGTCCAGTTGTTACATATGTAAGTACATATGTATAATACATTCATTTTTGTTTTAGACCAGAGTAGGCTATTTTAATTTTTTTAAATGTTGGTATCGGGGCTATGTCAAAATAACAAAATCAAAATTGTTCGAACTGCCAGTGTCAAATTTGACATTATTATTAAGTATTAAGGTAAATTAGTTTTAAATTTGTGCAATATTTACATTTATCACTAAATACACACATTATTGAGTCCTCGAAACTATGTAGTTAATTGGAAAATGATAATGCTCGGCTACATGGTCATGAATTTTGACAAGAAAGTGTAACCTCAAATATTATGCATGATGTATATTGTCATTCAGCCACAGTCTTACCATACAACTCGCCAAATTTCCATAGCCTACTCTGGTCTAAAACAAAAGTGAATGCACTGTATGTACAGTGGCGAGCACGGAATTTCGCACACATTGGACATTTCACTGACATAATTTTATTAAAATGAGATACTGACGGCAGTTTCGTGACAGTTTAGGTGAAACATCAGTCATGATCACATATATCATGATTGATTATAATGACCATAAAGCTTAGACTAGATAGTTTTTTTTAATGACATGCAAATTGGTGTGCGAAATTCCGTGCTCCCCACTGTACATACATATTTCGAAAATGTCTAAAATGAAGAATCCACTTAATTAGAAACATTGTATGTAGTAATATCTAAATTTGTTTTTGGCGGTATAAGCATAAGCCACACACATCTTTATTATATTAAAATATAACAATATTTTTGTCCGTAAAGAAGAAACTGAGTGAATATTTTGTTATGAATAAAAAAATAATGGTGTTTGACAATTCAACTTGTTTTTTTATTTCAATTCTTTTATCAGTAGTTATATCTCTGACGTTTGAGAGAGCAAATCCTATAGTTGTTCAGTTCATTTGTATTCATTATATTTTTTATATCAATTATGTACAATTATTACTTAAAATGTAAAAACTGAAACATCCGTTACGCCAATAAAGGTACGGTTTTATACTAGTGTGGGAAGTGGAATTTTTTTCATTCCTAAAGACAACATAATTATACCCACATTTCCCTTCAGTACATACGTGTGTTTAGTACCTCCACATTTTCTGTTTAATAAAAAATAACACAAACCGTTTGGAGCAGTGAGATATCCAGAATTATTCTGACAAACGCACAAACAAAATTGCCAGAGCGCTTTACATGATTTATTAATTAATTAATTATACTTATTTAAATTATAAGTATAGTTTAAGTACGTGGTTGCTTATCTTTTTAAGGTAATATTACATAGTTCCAGTTAAAAGTTCTATGACTTGAAATTTAAAAAAAATAGAAAAGACCTCTATTTTTTATTCCAATCTCCCTGTATTTCAACAGATTTTTGACAGTACTCAGTTAACATTTCTCTACTGTTTCAAACAACCTGAATTCTTGTTTTCAAAGTTTGCTAAAACTTGGTTCATCTCGAATTTATTTCGTTGTAGATCCCTAATCGTTGGGATCAGATCAGAACTGTTTGGGTAGTCCAGTTTCTTCAAGCCACATTGTTGAACAGCAATCCTTGCGTACTTTTCCAGGTGGTTTTTCTTTAATGGCACCAGCACCACCTGTCAGCTAATACGTTAAAGAAGCATAACGATCATTGTTGAAGGAAGAGTAGGTACTTCCGTTAAAATTCACCAAGTAAATTATTTTTGAGTGTGTCACCATTCGTAAACCCGGTGGACGCTTTTCCATTGGTTCTCCTTTTCACAGATCATAATAGGAACTACTTTTTCGTTGTCAGTAGTATCAAAAAATGTTGCAATTATCATTCCTCCTAAACTGGCGGAAGAATTTTCAATAATCATGTTGATGTTAGGAACTTTTTCGGGAAGATTTATCTTCAATGAATTTCTTCTGAAAAAATGTATTTACCCATTACCATGAAGAAGTTAAAGTCTCCCTTCTTCGGTTAACAATTCTATGATGATTTAATACAATTTTAAACTTTTTCAAAACTTGCTATCACTGAACATGTCTCTTCGACAATATATCGACAACAAGTGAATGGATTTTAGCGAAATTTTTACCTGAACTTATAGGATTAATTAATAAATCAATGACAACACGATACGCTCCTTCTGTGTCTATTTAAGGGTAGTTAGGCTGTAAATTTTTCGACGTTACCAGATAATTTGACGTTGGTACATTTTACGTTTTCGCAGTGAAAATGACTGTTGATAATTGTCGGCAAATTCGATTGAACCAGCCCAAGTCCCGAGTACATTTCTGTCAGAGCGTAATAATTAGACTTGCGGCGTACGTCGCGTTCTATCGAGAGGTCCCACTGTATCGTAACGTTCTAATAAAGCCCGAAGTGATTTATTCGAGACATTTCTACTTTATGGTCAAAATCGAATCGCGTGAAATAGGTCAGTGTAGAACTGTTCGTTTGTTCTGTTTGTCACTTTGTCCCGACGATATATCGACGGTGTATTTTGACGTTCCATTAAAATGGTGCTCCCGTTGATGGTGTGTTTTTATTTATGTTGCAGAGAAACCTGGATTCCAACCACCATATGGTGGAATAGATGGTAACGGAATGGTGAGTTTCTTTTCGATTAAATGTTTAATTTTTGCACATTCGTGCGACCACAATAAAATTAATTCCGAAGCCAGCTCCTCACCTGTTCCGGACGGTGCCTAAAGAGAACTTTTTTTTTATTAAATTCCGGCAAGAGGAGGTGGCAAAGCTGCCTCGATGGACGAAAATTTCCCGGCGCGGTGGATAATTTGTTGCCGGCAACGTAAACAAGCCACCAGAAATGTTGCCACGCCGAGTGAATCGAGCAGGCGAGCCCCCTAGGGGTGGCGCTGAATTTCTTTCGACGCGTCCCCCTCCTCGACTAATAATAATTTATTATGCCGGAGTCGATGGGTTCGGGCGTTGTGGCTTATTAAATCATCCGACTCTCGAACCGAAACCAGAAATTAAATTAACAACGCGGCCGTAAAACCGAAAATAACGCGGCCGACGAGTCACCAACCCTCGTCGGACGTCCATCGGTCAGGTGACCGACCGGAAGCGCACCAGTGACGACATTTTCATTATCATATTTTTTTCTCCGTTGTAATGACAGGCCTACGCCATAAGTCCGGCAGGTCCGGTATATACGGGTCCCGGAGCCAGCCCTACCCAAGCGACGGGAGAACCGTTCGCGGCTGACAGCCCCTATTTTCCATTTAGTGCGAGGCCGGGGAGTCGATTGTCGCCGGCCAAACCAAAGGCTGGATTAAGGCCGACGAAAGAGGAACCGGCACAGACGGGAACCCCCGTCGACAACCAGCAATGGGTGAGTAACATGGGTGGACGGAATGGGCTGGAAAGTACACCGGGCCAAATCGCAAATACGTGCCCAAAAGACTTTACTTTTTTTGCTAAAGATTCTCACCCAAAACAAGAACCTTCGATTTGTGTTGCTATTGTGGCATTATTATTCGTATGATGTACTGTCGCGAGCAATAAATTTTGGTCGTCAATGTCATTTCAAAATTTGGTTAGATTGTCACAAATTTAAAAAATCTCCCTGCCTGATTATGCCCACGTCAACAAAATGTCAAAAAATTCAGAAAAAAATGACAATTAATGTCATACTACATGATGATAGGTTATGATATTTACGACTGTTTTACAATGCAGCATTTTCGATTGCGTCAAAGAATGACATTGACGATCAAAATTTATTGCTTGCGACTGTACCCTCGCGGCCACCCAAAAGTGCACGGTAGCTGGTGCAGACTTCTCAATTTTTTTCTAGATTTAAAAAGGGATCTCTCCAGTGGGGTTTGTGCTGAATGCATTTTTTTAATGACAAATGTATGCTTTGTTTAAAAAAGTTAAGATTCTAAAATTAGTCTTGTAAAGGTATAATACCAATGTAATATTATATAATGTGAAAAAAAAAATCGTGCCGCCAGTGTACGTCACAATTTTAATTAGTGCACCAAAACGTAGGTACACTCAACTTAACATTTAATGTCACTTCAATAAGTTGCATTTAACGTTCGCCAACCACCATGTTTTCACCAGAGTTTAGTATTTAGACCAATTTAACTGCCAATGCTTAAATTCTACGAAATCTTCAAAGAAAGTACATATGTAATATGTAGATACACTATTTTTGTTGTTTTTTTTTTTTAGATGTTTCAATTAAGGACTGATAGCAAATCTTGGCCGCAAAATATATAACTATTATTTTCGTTCTGGTATTTTTCTTTCTATCGTAGTTAATGTTACCACAAAGACTGGTAAAGGTTCATCTAGGTAAATGTATATCTACAGGTGATTCTGAAATAAGTTTAGAAAAAAAAAAACGGTAATTGGTGATAATGAGAAGAAGTTATAGACAAAAAAATTTTCTTATAAAAGTTTTTTCGTTTTCGAGATACAAATTGAAAATCTGGTCAAAATTGCTGTACCTACTCTATTCTTTATCTTGGTGAATGGTCTTAGGGAAATTTTCAGCCGTCAAGTTGAATTTAGGGATTTTTGAAAGTTCCCATGGAAAAGTGCGTTGGTAGTTGTTCAAAAATATTCAAATATTACAATAATGTACTTACAGAGACGCCAGAAAGTCTTTCTATTTAGTATTTTCCAAGTTAAATTGCTCATGATTCACACGCACCGAGACATAACTCCAAACGTGTCATCGTCACATCGCATCGTTCTCTAAAATTTTAATAACTTACTTGGGAATTTCAAAATGTTCTAGACCGACCACACAGTTTCCGGTGAAATTTGGTCCGGTTTATGGTTTAAGAATCCGGTT
Source organism: Tenebrio molitor (assembly GCF_963966145.1). Taxonomy (NCBI): domain Eukaryota; kingdom Metazoa; phylum Arthropoda; class Insecta; order Coleoptera; family Tenebrionidae; genus Tenebrio; species Tenebrio molitor. The sequence goes on from NC_091047.1 coordinate 16,950,812, forward strand.
AATTTTTCAAACCCAAACTTCTTTGCAATATTGCCCGACACGGGACGGTAATAATGTTCGGTCGGATTGACCGACGACAGACGCCGATAATTCTCAGATTTAAGAATCGATGTGTACGGCTTATATATTTACATTTCGCAACATAAGATAGTGAGATTTGGACATGAATGCTTGACGAAGATTATGAATCTGAATGACAGCGATGATTTACACCACACAAAAATTTGGTGGAAAAAGTAAAACTTACAAAGCTACCCATGGCTTGCTTGATCGCATCGACCACTCACCAAGGTAAAGAATAGAGTATAGTACGCTGCTGAGTTAAAGGTGATTACCTGATTATCTTGGTAGTTTAGCAACAATAATAATCAAAGTCAGTTACAAACTCCTCTCGATCATTTCCATAGAAACATTTACAAAGCAGTGTGCTTGCACCTACGACTTTGTTGTGGAGTTGATGTATAGTACTCCCAAAACTCTAACGTTTTATGATAGGCAATATCGTTATAAAGTTAAACAGCTTTATAAAGATTTAGGAAGTGGCCGTGAATAAACAGACCTTTAAGAGTGGAGGCTCTGGATTTAGAAAGACGGGAGACGGTACCAGGTAGTCTCTCTTGAACGAATGCTCCTCTTCTCACTAGGAGGTGTCAAATACTAATCTCCTTGTTATTAGTTTTGCCTATCATAAAACGTTAGAGTTCTGTAAGTATAGTTGTCCGTTTTCTCTAAGGTTATATTGGGGCCGTAAAATTATCCCATTGTGTAAAAGTTGATTTGTCTACAATAGGAAACATTTTGTTGTTGTAAACAGCAAGCAAACCCGGCTGGTTGTGTCGTTCAGAGTTTTTTTGATTTATGGCAGGGGTGCGTAGCTTCTGAAACCTACACAAAAAGGCAGCTTATTAGGAGGTAACTTCTTTTACGGCCCCAATATAACCTTCGAGAAAAAAAAAAGTAAACAAATTCGGACAAATTTTCCCTATTCATAGCCTTGAAAATACAAGAATATAGGGTAATTTCCCTCCAAAAGTCAAAATTTATTCAGAATTAATTTTTTTCCAAACTTATTTCAGAATCACCCTGTATACATACATGCTGTAATGTGTGTGGTAGACAAAAGTTCCAGTAACTTAAAACGCTTGTCTTGATGTCTTAAAGGCGGAGATCGTTATTAATCCGGTTTTTTTAGGCAGTTATGACTCATTTAATTTTGACAACTTAAATTAACATTAAAGTAGAACAGTAGAAAAATATCCAAAGAGAGAAAAATGCTGAAATTTATGCATTTCTATCAAACACGTACAAATTTCGGATTCAACATTGTAACATCTGAAGAAATGCAACTTTAAAAAATATTTCATTATGGAACAAGAAAAAAAAGTAAAACATTCTTTCGGGATATTAAAAAAAATTGATATACTCGTAACTGACATTTTTCCTGGTTCACCATCCTTGATTAATTTTATTTTTTTAAAGGTGATTTAGCACAAAAACAGTCAACAATCAAAAAATCTTTTCTTCTCGTCCAATATTAACTTTTCTTTGAATGGTAAATCCAAAATGGGTGATATCAAAAGTTGAGATGGGTGTACTTTTCTGTCGGATATACACATTTTTAATCATCAGACCAATTGTATGATTTACTTATCTTACTTTTATAAATACCGCAGTAGAATGTGAAATTGTGTCAACTTTGGAAAATGCGTCCTATCGAAGAAAAGAATCAACATTTGAACGGAGCTGATATTTTTAAAAAATTCAGTGGAAAATACCGAGAAAATAAAATTCAATAAAAGTATTGATTTAGATTGAAGATTTCTGTCGTTGGTTACAATAATTACTGCACATATTTGCATAATATCTTATGTAATGAATGACAACACGAAGTTAGTTTTTAAATTTAAGGAAAATGAACGACTTCGTAAAAGAAATTCAAAAATGCATGTCAAGAACATTAAGTGAATAGTTCCTGTGACAATAAGAGTGTAGAAAATTATAACACTACTTTCTGTTGGTCAATTTTTTTATTATTAAATGTAGACGGATGTGTTGTTTTCAAAATATGCAATTATGTGTATAATGTTTATAAAATTTAAATTTTCCATTATATTTATTAGGCTCCCCGATACATACGATACTCTCGGAGGAATAAATTTATGTAAGTTTTTTATGTTAGTTACGGACATGATATTTTATTTATGCTATTAGATCTAAATATGTATACTCGTAATACTTGCTAGAAGTTGAATCGAGTGAAAAACTTGATAACATTTCTGATTTAATACATTTTTTATCAGCGTCTCAGAATTTTTGCTACACATTTGCGATTTGGTCCCTTTATGCACTTCACGGGTCACAACCTAAATTGAACAGCTTTTTTTTATCCAAGTTTATGAATCAAAATTTTACGAAATACGTAATTCACTTCAGACAGAATGATCTGTTATTTGGTCAGACCATACTTCGGTTTTCGCACGAACAAGAAATTGAAGTAAAAAGAAATATAAAACTGTAAGCATCACTTGACAGTTACGTATTTTCCCTCATTTTCAACAGTTTTTCGTCGCAGTTTTAAATTTTCAATGCCCTATTTATAAAATTCTTTGTCCTTGAACCTAAAGAAATTATCCAAGTGCTGTTGGATATCATCAACTATTTTCATCTGCTTTTCTTTCACATTATTCGAAAACAAGTGGTAATCTGATGGGGCCAAGTCTGGGGAATATGGAGGATGAAGAAGAGCTTTTTTTTCATCCATCCTCGAAGAAAAAATATATTTGATTGTGCTTCTCTAACTATCGAATTTATTAAAGCCTTTTTACATCGTGAATACTCTAAATTGTGTTGTAATTTTTGAATTTGAAGTGCACAAAACGGTTTAAAAAAACTTTTTCGTTTGAAAGCGTAGCTTATCGAGCGATTATCATAATGAAATATTTGTATTTGAAGATTTTATCCGTGAAATTTAGATTTTCTCGTCATCCAGAATGTGTACAAATCTGAAGTATTCCACTTGATGATCAAACGTTACAATAATTTCCGGCAAAATAAAATTGTCGTCATGATGATATGATTTTGTATTGAGTGTAGAAAATTTGATGTACGAGTATGTATCTTTATTAATTTCGCCATCTTAGTCGTTCTTTATCTTAATTTGTTTATTTTCTGTGTTTAGCGTAATCGGAAAGACTCTGTACTCGTTTCTAGACGAAGATAAAAAACACCATCTACCCTCGCTTCGTTCCAGTTTGAGCAGCCTTCCCGGCCCCCGTGTGTATTCCGGCCGAGTTCTTTTAAGATAATTGGCTTGTCAGTCATAGCAAATCACCCGGAGCGGTCCCGGAGCATCCGGAGGATTCCGTCGGGGAATCCGGTTCGGTCGACCGTGCCCGACTAAATAGTTCGCTCTCGTATTAATCGTTGCGAGATGTGAAAGTGAGGGGAAAATCGAAAAGAAATCGTCACGGAAAAAATAACACCTGTCTGTTTGTCACCCGGTTTTAAATTATTTAAGACACTGTTGTGCGGTCGTACACTCTTACGAGATGAAAACGTTTCGCGTGTACAGTCGCACGATCGACTCTTGTCCGAAACTGGTAGTTTCGATTGTTTCGGACTGCCGGTTGCGATCGAAAAGACAAGGCAATCTGCACGGAACGACTGCGATTTACTGCTCGGAAACGTTTTTTTACGATCGTTTAAGGTTTTAGAAGCGACAATCCCCACGGCGAATATTCGGTCTTGGTGTTCGTACTGTTCGCGTAACGATGTTGTGGTAGGAGGAGTGAATATTTTATGGGGCATTGTAATGATCGACGAATTGATAAGGAACGAGGAAACGAGCTCGAGTGACGTTTTATTTGATTAATAATAATTCGACTCGGTCAAGTTTATTATTAGAAGCGTCCTTTGACCCGCAAGGATTTACATTTAAAAAATACATCGATCCATGAATTATGTAATGGTGCGCTCTAAATATAGGCTGTCCGATTTTCAGAATGCAGTATTTCGAGACACTTTTGATGGGGTAACGAGTGACACCTGTTGCTTCTGTAGGGGTGGTCGCTATGAAAATGTATTTCTAGTTCGTCGAAGATTGGCATTTTTGTTCAATTAATGAAATGCCAGAGAAGCAATTCGAGCGAACTCCACTTTGGACATGAATAAATTTCGATTTCCAAGTGTATAAGATCTGAGAAAGAATTTCACTATCAGAAAATTTTCGGTTCTTGTTTTTTTTTGTTCTCTTCTATAAATTTCCCGACTTTCGTTAACCATTTGACATTGAAATGTACAAGGTCGGAATCAAAATGCAAGAAAATGAATATCGGCCATACTAAGATGGCACAATGAGGTCGTAAAACTTTGTCATTGTTACATTAAAGGAATGTAATAACTGCCAAATTCAATATAAAATACTAAATATGTTTTAACGTGCAACGTTGTCACGTTTGCAAATATTTCAAGTTTTGCCGATATTACAAACTTTCTTTTGTTTAATCGGAACGAACGCCTTTATCTCACTCTGGAAAATGTACACAAAAATGTTAATATTCTAGAAAATAAACAATAAAATTGTCTATAGTAATACGCGCTGTGAAAGTGAATTACGTAAGGAAATATTACTATTCCCTGATCATGAATGAAAAATATTAGGAAAGTTGTCTAGTGCTGTGAAAAGAGAACATAATGTGACACAATAATCGAAGATATTGAAGAAATCATGAACAAATCTATGATCACTGCGTTGCGTTCAAATTGAATTGAAGATTTGCAAAAACAAAATCCTACAATGAGTTTTACTCTTATTCAAAAGAACACCTTCGATGATTAGAATTTTGTTAAAACTGGTGGGGTTTTAGCAAATGAAACTTTAAATGGAAATTGCGGGTGATTTCGTGGATGTAGATCCCATTTTGGTCCTTTCTGAAAGCCGCACATGTAACTAAACGCAATTTCCAAAAAATATGAATTTACTTTTGCACTGATTAGTAAAATCGCAAACGGCACGGACAACTGAGAGACCGCAGAATAAGCGAGGTTCCACTGTAATTGTTCGGATCACACGCAGAATTCTTAACCGATACAGAATTGGTTAAAGAAGCGAGCTTTGGATCAAGCAAGTAGAAGATGAAGACACAGAAAAATAAGAATATGAATATTTTCATCCTGCTTAATTAACAATATGCAATCTATTACAAATTTGTGACGCTGTCGAGATGTTAACGGCCCAAAGATTTGTAATGGCAAGTGGACGAAGTTAAATACTTTCGAGACATGAAAACTTCAGCCACAATTGTGGCCATAAGAAGTGTCGAAAAGGAATACTCACAATGAGGGAACAAAGTTATGATTATAAATTGTACATATTCGTACATAAATATTAATTTCTAATCATTGATAAATAAATTATGCAATTTATATATTATTTAATGAGCGAGAAAATAAATGTTTCCAATAATTGTTAATTGGTCTGGAAGGTATTTACGACATATGTGGTAAACTGTTCCAATACAGGGTGATTCTGAAATAAGTTGGGAAAAAAATGTGGAGTATCCTTAACACAAAATAATTCTGCATAAATTTTGACTTTTGGAGGTGAAATGAAAAGGATGGAAATTACCCTATATCTTTGTATTTTCGGCGCCTATGAATAGGGAAAATTTGTCCGAATTTGTTCACTTCATTAGCAACCATTGTTGCTACATCAATTCCACAATAAAGTGCTAGGTGCAAGCACAGCACACTGCTTTGTAAATGTTTCTATGGAAGTTTGTGACTGACGGGCACCTTTTACCTTTGATTATTATTGTTGCTAAACTACGAAGATAATCAGGTAATCGCCTTTAACTCAGCAGCGTACTAGCAATTTTGACCAAATTTTCAATAATTTGTATCTCGAAAACGAAAAAACTTTTATAAGATTTTTTTTTGTCTATGACTTATTCTCATCATCACCAATTACCGGTTTTTTTCAAACTTATTTCAGAATCACCATGGGTAGTTGACAACACTTAATTCTAAGCGAGCTTTCCAGTTTGAGTTCTAACTTGAAATTACATACTGATAAATAATAAAGTTTTCTACTCCTATTGGATAATACTGTAATTAAAAATAAAATGTTTCTCATTGGATAACAGCATTAATAATATTAATAATAATGTATGCATGGACTCCGGCAAAATTGATTGCCGTGCCGCCGGGTGGTGGAGGGAAATAAAACTGATTTATCAATTTCTCTTCATAGTCGCAGAAAAAGTATAGTATTCTACTCGCGGATAATGGTTATTACTCGCTCGGGTGGATCACACCACTCGCCTACGGCTTGTGACACAAAATCATCCTCACGATTAATAGCCATCATTATCCGCTCATTGCGTAATATACTATTGCTGTTTCAAATTTTTGTTTTGGTAGTTTTAGTTCATTTTTTTAAATGTCTTGTGAATGTTGTAGCGTTTCAATT